>NC_059201.1:50281181-50496181 GCF_020615455.1 Coregonus clupeaformis
AAAGATGAATATATTACCTAAATTCTTGTACCTTTTTCAAACCTTGCCCTTTCCTATTCCCAAAGTTTTTTTCAAACAACTTAATAGGAAGGTCTCTTCATTTCTGTGGAAAGGGAAACCCCCCAGAGTGAAACTCACAACTTTATGCAAACCATACTCAGGAGGGCTTACTCTACCTGATTTTCAGTTGTATTACTGGGCATCTCAGTTAAAGGCTGTGTGGGTATGGCAAAATAAAACAACAAATTCACCCTCTTGGAGACAGCTAGAGGAGCAGTGTCTTTCCCCTGTTTCATTGGCATATATACCTTATATTAGCCCACCTAAAGCTTTGCTAGGTCTCATAAACAACCCTTTAATTAAAAACCCTTTAAATATATTGATTGAAGTCTGTAAACAAGCAGAAGGGCCTAGATCTATAGTCCCCTGTAGCTCAGTTGGTAGAGCATGGCGCTTGCAACGCCAGGGTTGTGGATTCATTTCCCACGGGGGGCCAGTATGAAAGTGTATGCTAAATGACTAAAATGTTAATGAACAAACACCTTTCTATAATAACCCCATTTTACCCAAAGCCCAGAGAGATGGTATTACATTTTCTTGGTTCAACAAAGGAATTAAAACATTTGGTCATCTGTATAGAGAAGGTGAACTACTATCCTTTCAACAACTGGCATCTCATTTTCAGTTACCTCAAACTAATTTCTTCACGTACCTACAGGTTAGGCATTATATTGCCACTCAGCAGGGAGGTAAGATTCAGCCCATGAGTAAACCTTGGCTGGAGAGGAAAGGGGTAAAAGGTTTCATTTCTTACATGTACTCTAGTCTTCAAGCTCTGTTGGGGAACGATGAACGATGAAGCTCTGAAGTGGCATGATGACCTTGGTCTCATTTTTGAGAATGAGAAATGGGGAAGCTCTTTTTAGATGCTCAGCGTCTTTTGTTTATTAGGGCTCCGGAATGGTGCAGCGGTCTAAGGCACTGCATCGCAGTGCTAGAGGCGTCACTACAGACCCTGGTTCAATCCCGGGCTGTATCACAACCGGCCGTGATTGGGAGTCCCAAAGGGTGGGGTAGGCTGTCATTGTAAATAAGAATTTGTTCTTAACTGACTTGCCTGGTTAAATAATAAATTGAACACAAGGCACAAGTTGATGCAATTCAATATTTTACAGTACATAGGGTCTACTTTACACCAGAGAGACAAAATCAATTCTAAATATTCAACATTTTGCCCAAGGTGTAAAACGGGGGTGGGCACACTTATGCATATATTTTTGTCCTACCCTGAACTAGGCAATTATTGGGAAGATATTATTCAGATCTTATCACAGGTCACTAATATGACTGTACCACTAAATCCTTCCCTTACTCTCCTTGGAGAGTACTCTGTTCTACCAGTTAATATTGGTAGCAAAACCAGATTCATTAAATTGGCAGTCATTGCAGCCAATAAATGCACAGCTATTACAGTGGGGAAAAAAAGTATTTAGTCAGCCACCAATTGTGCAAGTTCTCCCACTGTCACGCCCTGGCTCTGGGGACTCTAATATGTTGAGCCAGGGTGTGTATAGTCTATGTGTGTTCTAGGTTTCACTTTCTGGTTTTGTAGATCTATGTTGGCCAGGGTGGCTCCCAATCAGAGACGGCTGTAGCTCGTTGTCTCTGATTGGGAGTCATACTTAGGTAGCCGTTTGGCACTCTTTCATTGTGGTTTCTTGTTCGTTTTTGGTTTGTGTATTACCATTGACTGTCACGTCATCGTTTTGTTGTTTTGATCGTGTGATCAGTCTATAAATAAATATGTTCGCCTTCAACGCTGCGCCTTGGTCCTCATCTCTGTTTGACGATCGTGACAGAAGAAACCACCAAGATTTGACCAAGCAGCGTGTCCAGGAGCCATCGCCAGGGAGATCTCTAGCAGATCTCCTTCGCCTCCTCGACTGGGTCAAGCCGAGTGAGGAAGAGAAGGGCTTGACATTGTGGCAGAAGGGCGAAAGGCTGGCGAGGGACATGGAGACCTGGTCCACGGGTAGGAGAGACGGCCAGAATTTTTTTAGGGGGGGGCTAACGCCGTGGACGACGGGCCAGCAGGAGACCGCGGCCCAGCGGATTGGCAGAGGAGGCCGCCAGGTTACGGGGGCCACTGGTCGAAGAGGGGGTGGAAGGTGTAGAGGCACGGCGAGAGGTACTGGGGTATGTTACCAGTCCGGTCCGGCCCATTCCAGATCCCTGCGTAGGACCAGTGGTGTGTGTCCCCAGTACGGTCCGGCCTGTTCCTGCTCCCCGCACCAAGTCAGTGGTGCGCTTCGTCAGCCCGGCTCGGCCCGTTCCTGCTCCCCGCACCAAGTCAGTGGTGCGCCCGTCAAGCCCGGCTCGGCCCGTTCCGGCTCCCCGCACCAAGTCAGTGGTGCGCCCGTCAGCCCGGCTCGGCCCGTTCCTGCTCCCCGCACCAAGTCAGTGGTGCGCCCGTCAACCGGCTCGGCCCGTTCCTGCTCCCCGCACCAAGTCAGTGGTGCGCTCCGTCAACCGGCTCGGCCCGTTCCTGCTCCCCGCCCCATGTCAGTGGTGCGCCCGTCAGCCCGGCTCGGCCCGTTCCTGCTCCCGCACCAAGTCAGTGGTGCGCCCGTCAACCGGCTCGGCCCGTTCCTGCTCCCCGCACCAAGTCAGTGGTGCGCCCGACAGCCCGGCTCGGCCCGTTCCTGCTCCCCGCACCAAGTCAGTGGTGCGCTCGACAACCGGCTCGGCCCGCTCCTGCTCCCCGCACCAAGTCAGTGGTGCGCTCGACAGCCCGGCTCGGCCCGCTCCTGCTCCCCGCACCAAGTCAGTGGTGCGCCCGACAGCCCGGCTCGGCCCGCTCCTGCTCCCCACACCAAGCCAGTGGTGTGCGTCGTCAGTCCGACACGGCCCGTGCCTGTTCCACCGGTGGCTGGTCGGCACCGGTCAGATGCTTCACGCCGGAGCTAGAGCAATCCGCTCCACCAGTGTGCAGTCCAGCTCCGGCCAGCGGGGCCAGACCGGACCAGGGGTACTTTGGGGGTTGGAGAGGGAGCGGGGATCAGGCCCGAGCCGGATCCGCCGCCTAAGCGGAGTGCCCACCCGGTCCCTCCCCTGTGGTGTTTGGTGGGCGCGGTCGGAGTCCGCACCTTTAGGGGGGGGTACTGTCACGCCCTGGCTCTGGGGACTCTAATATGTTGAGCCAGGGTGTGTATAGTCTATGTGTGTTCTAGGTTTCACTTTCTGGTTTTGTAGATCTATGTTGGCCAGGGTGGCTCCCAATCAGAGACGGCTGTAGCTCGTTGTCTCTGATTGGGAGTCATACTTAGGTAGCCGTTTGGCACTCTTTCATTGTGGTTTCTTGTTCGTATTTGGTTTGTGTATTACCATTGACTGTCACGTCATCGTTTTGTTGTTTTGATCGTGTGATCAGTCTATAAATAAATATGTTCGCCTTCAACGCTGCGCCTTGGTCCTCATCTCTGTTTGACGATCGTGACACCCACTTAAAAAGATGAGAGGCCTGTAATTTTCATCATAGGGACACGTCAACTATGACAGACAAAATGAGAAAAAAAATATCCAGAAAATCACATTGTAGGATTTTTAATGAATTTATTTGCAGATTATGGTGGAAAATAATAAGTATTTGGTCAATAACAAAAGTTTCTCAATACTTTGTTATATACCCTTTGTTGGCAATGACACAGGTCAAATGTTTTCTGTAAGTTCACAAGGTTTTCACACACTGTTGCTGGTATTTTGGCCCATTCCTCCATGCAGATCTCCTCTAGAGCAGTGATGTTTTGGGGCTGTCGCTGGGTAACACAGACTTTCAACTCCCTCCAAAGATTTTCTATGGGGTTGAGATCTGGAGACTGGCTAGGCCACTCCAGGACCTTGAAATGCTTCTTACGAAGCCACTCCTTCGTTGCCCGGGCCGTGTGTTTGGGATCATTGTCATGCTGAAAGACCCAGCCACTTTTCATCTTCAATGCCCTTGCTGATGGAAGAAGGTTTTCACTCAAAATCTCACGATACATGGCCCCATTCATTCTTTCCTTTACACGGATCAGTCATCCTGGTCCCTTTGCAGAAAAAACAGCCCCAAAGCATGATGTTTCTACCCCCCATGCTTCACAGTAGGTATGGTGTTCTTTGGATGCAACTCAGCATTCTTTGTCCTCCAAACACGACGAGTTGAGTTTTTACCAAAAAGTTCTATTTTGGTTTCATCTGACCATATGACATTCTCCCAATCCTCTTCTGGATCATCCAAATGCACTCTAGCAAACTTCAGACGGGCCTGGACATGTACTGGCTTAAGCAGGGGGACACGCCTGGCACTGCAGGATTTGAGTCCCTGGCGGCGTAGTGTGTTACTGATGGTAGGCTTTGTTACTTTGGTCCCAGCTCTCTGCAGGTCATTCACTAGGTCCCCACGTGTGGTTCTGGGATTTTTGCTCACCGTTCTTGTGATCATTTTGACCCCACGGGGTGAGATCTTGCGTGGAGCCCCAGATCGAGGGAGATTATCAGTGGTCTTGTATGTCTTCCATTTCCTAATAATTGCTCCCACAGTTGATTTCTTCAAACCAAGCTGGTTACCTATTGCAGATTCAGTCTTCCCAGCCTGGTGCAGGTCTACAATTTTGTTTCTGGTGTCCTTTGACAGCTCTTTGGTCTTGGCCATAGTGGAGTTTGGAGTGTGACTGTTTGAGGTTGTGGACAGGTGTCTTTTATACTGATAACAAGTTCAAACAGGTGCCATTAATACAGGTAACGAGTGGAGGACAGAGGAGCCTCTTAAAGAAGAAGTTACAGGTCTGTGAGAGCCAGAATTCTTGCTTGTTTGTAGGTGACCAAATACTTATTTTCCACCATAATTTGCAAATAAATTCATTAAAAATCCTACAATGTGATTTTCTGGAAATAAAATTCTCAATTTGTCTGTCATAGTTGACGTGTACCTATGATGAAAATTACAGGCCGCTCTCATCTTTTTAAGTGGGAGAACTTGCACAATTGGTGGCTGACTAAATACTTTTTTCCCCCACTGTATATGGAAGAGTGACACCGCCAAGCAAGCAGATGTGGCTAAAATTATTAACTTCCTATATTCCATCTGAAAATAAATATGTCTGGGGGGACTTTCAGCAGTTTCTAGAGTTGTCACCTTAACTGCTACATTATTATTTTCTTCATTCATGTATTATTATTATTATTATTATTATTATTATTATTATTTGTTTTTGCCTTGAATAATTTATTTTCTAGCATTGGATGTGAAGGTCATTTTGTTTCTTTTTTTTGTTGTTAATCATTGAAGCTAATATCGGTAGAGGGGAGGGAGGGGGGTGTTCATGTGTTGGGGAGGGAAGGGTTTTGCACGATGTGCTCCCATGTAGCATGCAGTTATGTGTAGGTGGAAGGAATAATGGGGCATTATCTGTGTCATATTTTGCTGATGTTTGTTAAATAGTAAAAAAAAGGCAATAAATATATTGTAAAAAAATCAATTAAAAAAAGGGAAAACCAGCCACGTCGCAGACACCGACGTCTTGCTCCCGGACAAGCTAAACAACACCTTCGCCCGCTTTAAGGATAACACAGTGCCACCAACGTGGTCCGCTCCCAAGGACTGTGGGCTCTCGTTCTCCGTGGCCGACGTGAGTAAGACATTTAAGCGTGTTAACCCTCGCAAGGCTGCCGGTCCAGAATGTATCCCTAGCTGCATCCTCAGACCATGCGCAGACCAGCTGGCTGGAGTGTTTACGGACATATTCAAGCTCTCCCTATCCCAGTCTGCTGTCCCCACATGCTTCAAGATGGCCACCATTGTTCCTGTACCCAAGAAAGCAAAGGTAACTGAACTAAATGACTATCGCCCCGTAGCACTCACTTCTGTCATCATGAAGTGCTTTGAGAGGCTAGTTAAGGATCATATCACCTCCACCTTACCTGACACCCTAGACCCACTTCAATTTGCATACCGCCCCAATAGATCCACAGATGATGCAATCGCCATTGCACTGCACACTGCCCTATCCCATCTGGACAAGAGGAATACCTATGTAAGAATGCTGTTCATTGACTATAGCTCAGCCTTCAACACCATAGTACCCTCCAAGCTCATCATTTAGTTCGGGGCCCTGGGACTGAACCCCGCCCTGTGCTACTGGGTCCTGGACTTCCTGACGGGCCACCCCCAGTTGGTGAAGGTAGGAAACAACACCTCCACTACGCTGATACTCAACATAGGGGCCCCACAAGGGTGCGTGCTCAGCCCCCTCCTGTACTCCCTGTTCACCCATGACTGCGTGGCCAAGCACGCCTCCAACTCAACCATCAAGTTTGCAGACGACACAACAGTAGTAGGCTTGATTACCAACAATGACGAGACCACCTACAGGGAGGAGGTGAGGGCTCTGGGAGTGTGGTGCCAGGAAAATAACACTTAACTGACAATCTGAAATGGTCCACCCACACAGACAGTGTGGTGAAGAAGGCGCAACAGCGGAGGCAACCTCAGGAGGCTGAAGAAATGTGGCTTCTAAGAAATTTGGCTTGGCCCCTAAGACCCTCACAAACTTTTACAGATGTACAATTGAGAGCATCCTGTCGGGCTGTATCAGCGCCTGGTATGGCAACTGCACCGCTAGCAACCGCAGGGCTCTCCAGACGGTGAAGCGGTCTGCCTAACGCATCACCCGGGGCACACAGCCTACCCTCCAGGACACCTACAGCACCCGATGTCACAGGAAGGCCAAAAAGTTAATCAAGGACATCAACCACCCGAGCCACGGCCTGTTCACCCCGCTATCATACAGAAGGCGAGGTCAGTACAGGTGCAGCAAAGCTGGGACCGAGAGACTGAAAAACAGCTTCTATCTCAAGGCTATCAGACTGTTAGCCATCACTAGCCATCACTAGCCAGCTACCACCCGGTTACTCAACCCTGCACCTTAGAGGCTGCTGCCCTATGTACATAGACATGGAATCACTGGTCACTTTAAATGGAACACTAGTCACTTTAATGATGTTTACATACTGTTTTACTCATTTCATTTGTATATACTGTATTCTACTCTATTTTAGTCAATGCCTCTCAGACATTGCTCATCCTAATATTTATAAATTTTTTAATTCCATTCTTCTACTTTTTGATTTGTGTGTATTGTTGTGAATTGTTAGATACTACTGCACTGTTGGAGCTAGGAACGCAAGCATTTCGCAACACCCGCAATAACATCTGCTAAATATGTGTATGTGACCAATAAGATTTGATTTGATTCAATGTAGACTATATAAATTGCACAATAATTATACATTTATGGATTTTTTATGGTATTGTTTTTCTTTATTCAACCCGTCCGCCACCCACCTGCCCTTCAGCCACACAATATTTAATGACCCTAAACCCGTCTGCCCCCTGGTTATAACCGCGGGGACTGCTATGAGTCAACCCGCGCATCACTAATGAAACCTAAGCTAATTGGGCAGATTGGTTACCAAGCAAAATCGTTTTGCGTGGCTGCTTTTTGTTAAGCCTAACCCTTTTTGTAACCTTAACCTCATTCTCATAACCTGCTAGGTTAGTTCGCCTAACCTGCTAGGTTAGTTCTAACCTCCCAGGTTAATTATCCTAACCTGCCTCTCCGGCTTAGCTAAAATGTTACCAAGAAGTAGCAATTAAGCAGCCACGCAAATCGATCTTGGCAACCAATCTGCCGAATTATCTATGTTTCCAGTTATGTTGATCCACTTATGTTGATCCTCCCACTTATTTCGCAACGCCCACTTACACTCTCCACGTATACAGTTACCAGGGGAGAACGACTGCCCCCTTTCATTGAAGCCACGGAAATTCAAGGCTGACCGCAGTACTGCAGGCATTGTTAGCAGAAAACAGGATCCCCATTACAGTGAATGGAAAGATTGCAATCTTCGTGGTCATTCTGGTTTCCCTAGTTACCACAGCCACAATTTCAGGCTTTTTTTTTGTAGCCTTTTGGTATTAATTTAAGGTTAGGGTTAGGCGTAAGGTTAGCAGTGTGGTTAAGGTTAGGGTTAAGGTTAGGTTTAAAATCACATTTTAAGAAGATAATTTGTAGAAATAGGCGGGGTTTATGATTGTGGTAATTAGTGACGACCAGTCAATCTTCGTATAAAATAAATAAATATCCAAGACAATCATGGTACCAATAATTGCTTCTAATACACCAGATGTATGTCCTTGAACCGACTATTTTAAAGTTGCACACAGAAGATATAAGGATAATTTAGTTGCTAATGGCAGCCTGCAGTACCCCAGTTGGCCTTCAACTTGAGTTACTCAATGAGAGGGGGCAGCACTGAGCTAGCCTGCAACGTCACTTCCTGGAGTAGCTAAAACTGCGCATGTTATGTCTCAATGAGACACCATCTTAACCGACTTTATTTGGCTTCAATGCGCTATTGAGTCTTCACAGGAACGAATGGTGTCACGTGATCGATGGCTTTGTCCATTTATACTGTATATGAATGAAGATAGTTCACTCAGGCTGTTTACCATTGAAAAAAATGGTCAGTTCCGGTCTACTTAATAACTGGGTATATCTCCCATAGACACCAATGCAATAGCAGTTGGGTCTGATCTTAGATCATTGACTTTCAAAAAAACAATATAGAAAAAAACAGCGGGGTGTTTCGCTTCCTCTTCCATCCATGCCCATACTTGAAAAAATGGCTATCTATCTATCCACATCATGTGATGCTGCCTGCCACTCTTTACAGCAAAATGTAACAACAAATTAAGGTCACATTTCTCAGGTGAGTATTCACAGAGGAAGAGACAAATGGTGAAGGTCGATTCCATTCGGATTAAGCAGACGTTAAGCAGACCAAGTGAGAAGTTTTTGTATGGGGTCAATGAGTGTCGAATTTGGTCAAGATAAAAGTGAATTGCTATTTTAATAGGTGAGGCTTATTTGATCGAATATAAGTTTTATAATGGTTAGGTTGTTACGAGTATATTGATGTTTTCTATGAAAGATAATTGGCTAGATTCGTCTGTAGAATCTCACTTCCTCCCGCCTGCCTTTCGCCTTTGCAGATACGTATTTCCATGGTTACAGTGGTCAGTGGACCATCTTGTCAATATAATAAATAATCTTTGGTATTCGTCCTGCGATCTACCTTGACGATGGTGGGATAAACATGATGAGTAAAGTGTAGGCTTTATCCTGTTGAAGCAATTTCTTGAATATATATATATATATATATATATATATATATATATATTTTTTTTAAAGACACTTATTACAAAGGATAATTTACTGACTCGTTTACAAGTTTCAACAAGAGGATGGAACATGTGTTTCATGATGTCTGTCGACTGAATTTCAAGAACGCTAGTGTCTGTTTCACTGCAAGACAACCTTTTTAACAAGCAACAAGGCTGACACAAATGTTACATGGGTATAGCAAAGTCGTGTGTGTGTGAGAGAGAGAGAGTCCTGTCTGACATCGGTACTGACTCTGCTCTCCGCCCCTAAGTACTTCAACAAAGATATAAGCACCAGAGCAGTGATTTCACAAGAGGAAGCATTAGCAGACCAGAGTGAGAGAAAGAAGACACGATGGCAGAGAACAAGATGGGGCAAAACATTGGCGCTGGGGCTGGAATCTTTGCCAAACGGGTACAAAAGTCATTGAATCGTGCTCAGGAAAAGGTAAGCAACAAGTTTGAACTGGTGAACCGTGATATCTCTATGTTATCCTGAAATCAAGATTGGTTAATTCCTCAAGAGACAAAAAAATCAACAGTTCAAACAATTTTCAAACAATATTCAATACAACTTTTATTGTGAACTAGCCTATATAAAGTTAGTTGTCTATTCCAACAGAAAACAGCCAAATTGATTTTGTGCTAGTCTGTTAATGCCATTTTGTTGATGTTGCTTGTTCAGCTGCATGTGGACACAAAAGCTGCCACTTCCTGCCTCTGCATACACTTCCTCTCCCTCACTGCTCTTACTCGGTGGCTTTGTGGTTCACTTGGCCTAGGTGCTGGCGTGCTGCTCTGCTACTTTCACTTTGCTGCAGAAACCAAAAAAACAGGACAGGGAGCGTGGTTTGAAATGCCTGTCAGATGAAATCGGTTCAATGTGCCCAAGTTCCGTCCTATCATTTGGGGTCAACCACAGATGTCATTTTTGGGAAAGAGGAATGATAGACATTATGTTGGTCTGGAAAATAGTGAACATTATACAAGTAAGTTACGATAGTTGTTTAGAATGAATCATTATGGAACACAATGTAGGGCCTATATACTGTAAGTGTGATTGTCATTACCTCACATAGTTCAAACTGAACAACAGTACAATACCTATTATAGAGAGTAATGTCCATTAATGTTGAGTGATAGAAAGCTGTGGATATATCAACAACTTTTGTTTTTGTCCTGTCATAGGTCATGCAGAAGCTGGGGAAGAACATGGAGACTAAAGATGAACAGTTTGAGCAGTACTCCCAGAACCTTCTCAAACAACAGGTACCAATGAAGAAAAGCTCTGCTTCAATGTCATGCTGTTTCTGTCTCCCATGGTGAACTGCAACACTGATGCAATAGATGTTTGTATCGATAAGCCCACTTTTTGCAACATGCTGTACAAGGCCTATACAGTGGCTTGCGAAAGTATTCACCCCCCTTGGCATTTTTCCTATTTTGTTGCCTTACAACCTGGAATTAAAATAGATTTTTGGGGGGTTTGTATCATTTGATTTACACAACATGCCTACCGCTTTGAAAATGCAAAATATTTTTTGGGGTGAAACAAACAACAAGTAAGACAAAAAAAACAGAAAACTTGAGCGTGCATAACTATTCACCCCCCCAAAGTCAATACTTTGTAAAGCCACCTTTTGCTTGGCACATCTAGCCACTGGGAGTTTTGCCCATTCTTCTAGGCAAAACTGCTCCTGCTCCTTCAAGTTGGATGGGTTCCGCTGGTGTACAGCAATCTTTAAGTCATACCACAGATTCTCAATTGGATTGAGGTCTGGGCTTTGACTATGCCATTCCAAGACATTTAAATGATTCCCCTTAAACCACTCGAGTGTTGCTTTAGCAGTATGCTTAGTGTCATTGTCCTGCTGGAAGGTGAACCTCCGTACCAGTCTCAAATCTCTGGAAGACTGAAACAGGTTTCCCTCAATCATTTCCCTGTATTTAGCACCATCCATCATTCCTTCAATTCTGACCAGTTTCCCAGTCCCTGCCGATGAAAAACATCCCCACAGGATGAGGCTGCCACCACCATGTGGGGATGGTGTTCTCGGGATGATGAGAGGTGTTGGCTTTGCGCCAGACATAGCGTTATCCTTGATGGCCAAAAAGCTCAAGTTTAGTCTCATCTGACCAGAGTACCTTCTTCCATATGTTTGGGGAGTCTCCCACAAACGTGTTTGCTTATTTTTTTCTTTAAGCAATGGCTTTTTTCTGGCCACTCTTCCATAAAGCCCAGCTCTGTGGAGTGTACGGCTTAAAGTGGTCCTATGGACAGATACTCCTATCTCCACTGTGGAGCTTTGCAGCTCCTTCAGGGTAATGTTTGGTCTCTTTGTTGCCTCTCTGATTAATGCCCTCCTTGCCTGGTCCGTGAGTTTTGGTGGGCGGCCCTCTCTTGGCAGGTTTGTTGTGGTGCCATATTCTTTCAATTTTTTTATAATGGATTGAATGGTGCTCCGTGGGATGTTCATAGTTTCAGATATTTTTTTATAACCCAACCCTGATCTGTACTTCTCCACAACTTTGTCCCTGACCTGTTTGGAGAGCTCCTTGGTCTTCATGGTGCCGCTTGCTTAGTGGTGCCCCTTGATTAGTGGTGTTGCAGACTCTGGGGCCTTTCAGAACAGGTGTATATATACTGAGATCATGTGACAGATCATGTGACACTTAGATTGCACACAGGTGGACTTTATTTAACAAATTATGTGACTTCTGAAGGTAATTGGTTGCACAATATCTTATTTAGGGGCTTCATATCAAAGGGGGTGAATACATATGCACCCACCACTTTTCCATTCGTTATTTTTTTCATTTCACTTCACCAATTTGGACTATTTTGTGTATGTCCATTACATGAAATCCACATAGAAATCCATTTAAAGTACAGGTTGTAATGCAACAAAATAGGAAAAACGCCAAGGGGGATGAATATTTTTGCAAGGCACTGTATGAGTCATACTGACTGTTACTGTTGGTTGCTCAAGTCTCTTCATCCCCTAAAGGCCTTCCCACACTCTACGTCGGATTCAGTCTTTTACGATTATTACATGTCACACTGTGCGATGTGACCAAATTAAGTTCTGTCGTCACATTCTGCGATTGGCATGCGTTGTGAGGATACTTCAGCGGCGTAGGCTGCAGCAACTGCGTCAACTGGGCGTATCAAGCATGGCGTCGAAAGAACGACAACATCCAGGTGCGCGAGCAAGGCATCAGTGTTCCTCCTATTGGTCAGTCACCAGGGATCGGCTCGTAACTCTAGCCACACTACACAATAAAGGCTCAACATTTCTGACACTGCCAGAACTTTGTTGGAGCCTACGACACACATAGTGGTACATCATCTGCAGATCTATACCCTGTCATACTGAACGAGACAAGACGTCGGGCAGTCATTTATGACCAAAAGAATTGCCCACGTCTGGGACGGCAAAATTGTGGCATAAGATGGCAAAAATGTTACAGTCTGTGTGGGCCTTTAGGCACATAAGGACCATATTCACTGAAATCCTTTTGCGTTGATAACTTTAGGATCTAAACTCTGGCCATTTGGAATGGTGGTCTACCTTACACTTTTTGTTTCCATTATAATTTTTTCTATGTAATTTGACAAACTGATATGCTGTCAAATGGCCAACTGGTTGGACGCTCATTTGAAAAAGCACTGGAAAAACCAGATGTTGTTTTGTCTGCTAATTACTGTTTTTGTGTTGAGGTCAACCAATGAAATGTTCTCCAATAGATTCAGCTTATATGTTGCAAGGGAGCTATCTCTGACGTTTGGTTAACTGTTTATCTGCCCTCAGAGCTGTGTGCATTTTTTTTATATCTGTATTTTGGGTCATTTCACCAAATCAACACATGTTAAGAAAAAGTTGTCTTAAAGAGTGACTGCCGCTAAAAATCAACTTTTTGTTTTGAAAATGGCCAATGTGGCGTTGATATGAGTCAGAAACATTTAGTGTGAATGGGTTAATTTTGGTCATAAAGTGGTCTCCTCCAAAACGGAGATTTGGGAGATGATAGGAAAAAATGTCACGGAATGAAGGGTACCATAACAGTTTTCTGTGGGTTGGGCTTATTTTAATCCTGCCCACAGCTGGCAGCACCCAAGTAACCCGATCATAATGCCCATGGTCAATTTGGTATGACATTTGATATCCCTATTGGGTTTAGGGACCATCAGTAAATTACACAATGTACATGGGACAATATTTTAAAGTTCAATATCTCCAAATGTTAATGACTTACAAATCTCAAACCACCTATAGATTGTAGAAGTCCATATACAAATATTGACAGCATTTAATGAGACAACATGAAAATATTGTCAATTTACATTGTAATTTATTGACGGTCCCTAACTATCCCCAGGGATAGGCTATCCAAAGTCAAACCAAATTTGCCACAGTTGCACACCAACCAGCTGAAGCTTATTGGCTAAATAATTTTAGCTAACTCTTCCCACCTACGAACACACACGAGACACCCACATCAAACCTCACCCCAAAACCAACTCAAGTTTGAATTCTGTCATGGCCGCTAGCATTTAATTAATCAAACAGTGGCCACCCAACATGGTCTCAGAGCATTTCGTATTATTCTGTACGTAAAGCTGATACACTCCATTTAGTATATGTTATGTTTGGTATGGTTACATAAGACAGATGGTTACCTAAGGCTAAAATGAAAGGAGGGTGGGGGTGGAAGGGTGGGTGTATACCCATCTCATCACGGACAATTTTAGCTAATTAGCAACTTTTTAACTACTTATTACTTTTTAGATACTTTGCAACTACTTAGCATGTTAGCTAACCCTTCACCTAACCTTTAACCTGACCGTAACCCTTTAACCTAACTCCTAAACTTAACCCTAACCCCTAGCCTAATGTTAGCGAACTAGCTAATGTTAGCCACCTAGACAGAATTCATAACATATCATACATTTTGCAAATTTGTAACATATTGTACATTTTTCAAATTCGTAACATAATGCGAATTGTAATTTGTAACATATCATACGAAATGGGTGATGGACATCCACAAATTAATACATACCATACGAAACGTAACAAATCATACTAAATGGAGTAACTTGGAGACCAGGTTGGGCCACCATGCCTTGTGTAAAACAATATATTCCTTATTCTGATTTTTTTTTTGTTGGCACATTGAAGCATCAGAATAAAAATACAAAAGGTAATCCTTGTTCGACAAGGACAGTGTCACTTTTAAAACACATACTGTACACTCTTCACTGTTATTGTTCGTGATATGTATGATTGTACATCTTGAATTGTGAAGATCCTGGTGTCTTTCTCTTTCAGTGTTTTTGGAGATTTATCTTCTGTAAAGGTGACGTCAACTACTGGAAAGGGTCTTTGATTGATGGATGCTCTCACTGTAAGAAATGTACTATAACAACCCCCTCATTGAATCTTCTGTCTTTTCAACCAACAGAATGATGGGGGAAGACTATTCAAAGAAGTCCAAGCGTACTTCCGTGCAGTGAAAGGTAGGAGCTGAGTTGTCTATTTCATCTCACTCCATAGCAGAGGTTTCTCATGGGCACAGGCGCACCTACGGCCAACGTTCTGATTAGTCTAATCAAATCAACTGGTGGCTTAATTGAAGTTGCTAAGCAACAAAACTGCGCAACTATGGGGCAAAACAGACGGGGTTGGCTTAGAATGTTTACATGTAATTTTTTTTGGTCTCCAATGTTTATTGAAAACATAAATACATTTGCACAATGAGCACTTGTCTCTCAAATACAATGTTACAGTTGTTGGTTAGCTAGCTAGCGAATTTAAGCCATATTAGCATTGAAATAAAATCAGTCAAACACCTCAAAACGAGACATGGCATCAAGAACAAGATGAAACTAGCTGAAATGAGCCACTTATGATTCCCCACAAGGTAGTTTCTTGTCATTGTTGCTAGCCATCTGGCCATCCAGAATCGCCCCATTAAGGCGTGCACATTGTTTTCATGATGTTGTCAGCTAACCCATCTATAGATTCAATACTTATCTTTAGTGTTGCCCTGTGCATTTAGGCAGTTCAGGCTGCCATATTCATATTGAGGTCAAAATCAAATATCTACAATCTTATCATTCAGTCTTTGTGTTCATTATTTTGGCTTTGTTTGATGTAGTTGTAGGCCTGTATTTTGTACAGTAATGTGTTAAATTTGACACACTGGCCCAAGTCTCTTTTTGTAAGCTGAGCATACTTTCAAATCCTCTCTGGTGGCATGAGGGAGAAAGTGAAGAGGGAAGTGAATTCCATCTATTATTAGATCGGTCTTTTGCAATGCTGTCTGTACTGTCAATTTATTAAAGCAAAGAACTACGGGCCATTAAAAAGGGAAGACTCAGCAAATGAATGTATTATTCATTTGAGCAGGAAATAATTGTGTTAGAATTGTTTGTTTTTAGTGATCCCGTTTGCATACCACTTCAAATGAAGACCATTTTGTTTTGACCTTGCATAGGTGTAGCCGAATCAGCAGTGTGCCACAAAACCAAAACAACTTTATCTTAATGTTCTGTCCATTATGATTTCTGTCATGCCAGGTTGTATTTATTAGGTCTACACTTGACACTTACCTGCGACTTCTGCTAGCACAATACAAAGATCGTGTTGAAAAGACGGGTCTGTCTGTGTTCAGATCTGGCTGTCCCCTTCAGGAGGTGGTCATGGATGCATTGTGTGCAGATTTCTCCTCAGTCTGGACGTAATCAGGCTACCGAAAGCGCATACTTTGGGCGACGTCATCAGCACCCCTCCCACAAGTCTGCAAAAAATGTGTATTTTGGGACCAAGGCACCTTTTCATTATAAAGTTGGAGGAAATATGTTCCTAGTGTGTGAGGAACGTGTTTGCTGGACTCAAATGCTAGCCAGCTAGATAATATTTAGAAAAACAATGTTTTGTTTGGCTAGAGTTATGCTAATCCGTTTGCAATACCTTTAACGTTGCTTGCTAGCTTGCTGGCTAGCTACAGAGGTTAGCTGGCTAGTTAGCTACTGCCAGTTGTTGTTGTGTTGTTAACATATTTAGCCTATTCCACCATTTGTAGAATGCATACTGGCATTTGAATATAGCGCGGAAAAAGGGAATCAATCAATCAATCAATCAAATGTATTTATAAAGCCCTTTTTACATCAGCAGATGTCACAAAGTGCTATACAGAAACACAGCCTAAAACCCCAAACAACAAGCAATGGACACACTGTGGACACGGTAGAGACATTTAAATGTAGACTCATGACGCATTCGGAATTCCATGATCAGAACTATAATCAGAATACTAAAGCTGCATGAACTGTGAAGTCTAGACACGGCCTTATTATTGTACACCTTAGCAAAACGTTTTGCTGCAGAAAATAAGTGTTTCTTATTGGACAACTTAATGTAGTCCCGCCTTGTTTCAGTCCGTTTTCTTCTGTTTGGTAGTGAAAACTACCCTTGTTTTTGTTTTTTTACCCACATCCCCTGACACTGTCCCCTAGCCTAGTTAACAAGCTATCTGCTAGGCAAGATACACACAAACATTATTATGACAAATGCAGTCAATAGTTCACATTTTCCTTCTGTCCTTCTCTACAGTGATGCATGAGACATCCAAGCGACTGTCCCAGACGTTAAGAGACGTCTACGAACCTGACTGGCAGGGAGGAGAGGACCTATCTGTCATCATGGAGGTGGGCCACAGCTGGGTGTTTTGTTGTGGTCTATAGTAGGGATGGGCATGGTTATTTGAAATTCTGAACAGACGTTAGTATTAGATCGCTTGGGACAGTATTAATTTGAGAGAAAGATTATAGGCCTATTTTTAACAATGAAAAGGCTTTGTCAAAACAATGTTTTACTGACATTGCTACATAGCCTACAAGGATAGACCATTATATATATAATTTTTTATAATACAAGTTTTATGACAGATGCACCTGTAGCCTTCACACATGTAGCTTGTTACTGTTGGTCAATCAAATTGGTGTTACAGTCACAGGCTTCATCTGGAGCAGGTGAAGTGGGTATATTTCGAATCAATGCAAAATTGAATTAAAATTACGGAATTAAGTTGTCTAAATGAGAAGAAGTGTAGCGGTCTTTATATGTACCACAGAAGAACCAAGAAATAAAGAGCGACACCATCTCAGACTGCCCATCTTAATATTTTATTTTTATTGGCCAGTCTGAGATATGGCTTTTTCTTTGCCACTCTGCCTAGAAGGTCAGCATCCCGGAGTCGCTTCTTCACTGTTGACGTTGAGACTGGTGTTTTGCGGGTACTATTTAGTGAAGCTGCCAGTTGAGGACCTGTGAGGCGCCTGTTTCTCAAACTAGACACTCTAATCTATTTGTCCTCTTGAGTAGTACACAGCGTTGTACGAGATCTTCAGTTTCTTGGCAATTTCTCACATGGAATAGCCTTCATTTCTCAGAACAAGAATAGACTGACAAGTTTCAGAAGAAAGTTATTTGTTTCTGGCCATTTTGAGCCTGTAATCGAACCCACAATTGCTGATGCTCCAGATACTCAACTAGTCTCAAGAAGGCCAGTTTTATTGCTTCTTTAATCAGCACAACAGTTTTCAGCTGTGCTAACATAATTGCAAAAGTGTTTTCTAAAGATCTATCAGCCTTTTAAAATGATAAACTTGGATTAGCAAACACAACGTGCCATTGGAACACAGGACTGATGGTTGCTGATAATGGGCTTGTCTTTCGAAAACAAGGACATTTCTAAGTGACCCCAATCTTTTGAACATTTTTAAAACTTTTTCTTCCCTCTACTACAGAGTGAGGACTTGCTGTGGAACGATTACGAAGAGAAACTAACAGACCAAATAGTCCGCACCATGGAGAATTACACTGGCCAGTTTCATGAAGTCAAGGTAGCTTCTGATGTACTCTCATCAACTGTTTTTGGTGCAGTTTCACATCAAAACTCTTCCCTCCCCATGTGTTTACATTGCTGCTTGGTCTTACAAACAAACAATCAAGAGACTTTATAGTGTCACTTGACTCATGGGGATTGTGTTTAGAAATATTACTTCTACCCATGCCACTTAGGAACGACTGGCCAAACGCGGTCGGAAGCTAGTAGACTACGATTCCTCACGCCACCACTTGGAGGCGTTGCAGAATGCCAAGAAGAAAGACGATGCCAGAATCACAAAGGTGTGTTGAAAATGAAAAGTAAATTCAATTTTTTTTGGTCAACGTATTTGGATAAAGGTACTGAAGGCATTTGAATTCCATTTCCCTCTAACCAGGCAGAGGAGGAGTTCAACATAGCCCAGAGTGTGTTTGAGGAAATCAACAAAGAGATGAGGGAGGAGCTTCCTGTTCTCTATCAAAGGTAAAGGCAATGGACCACAGCACATCAGGGTCCTGTCCATTAGAAATACCTTATTTACATAAGTATTCAGACCCTTTGCTATGAGACTCAAAATTGAGCTCAGGTGCATCCTGTTTCCATTGATCATCCTTGATATGTTTGTACAACTTGATTGGAGTCCACCTGTGGTAAATTCAATTGATTGGACATGATTTGGAAAGGCACACACCTGTCTATATAAGGTCCCACAGTTGGCAGTGCATGTCAGAGCAAAAACCAAGCCATGAGGTCGAAGGAATTGTCCGTAGAGCTCCGAGACAGGATTGTGTCGAGGCACAGATCTGGAGAAGTGTACCAAAAAATGTCTGCAGCATTGAAGGTCCCCAAGAACACAGTGGCCTCCATCATTCTTAAATGGAAGAAGTTTGGAACCACCAAGATTCTTCCTAGAGCTGGCCGCCTGGCCAAACTGAGCAATCGAGGGAGAAGGGCCTTGGTCAAGGAGGTGACCAATAACCCAATGGTCACTCTGACAGAGCTCTAGAGTTACTCTGTGGAGATGGGAGAACCTTCTAGAAGGACATGGTAGAGTGGCCAGACGGAAGCCACTCCTCAGTAAAAGGCACATGACAGCCCGCTTGGAGTTTGCCAAAAGTCACCTAAAGACTCTCAGACCATGAGAAACAAGATTCTCTGGTCTGATGAAACCAAGATTGAACTCTTTGGCCTGAATTCCAAGCGCCATGTCTGGAGGAAACCTGGCACCATCCCTACGGTGAAGCATGGTAATAATAATAATAATAATAATAATATGCCATTTAGCAGACGCTTTTATCCAAAGCGACTTACAGTCATGCGTGCATACATTTTTGTGTATGGGTGGTCCCGGGGATCGAACCCACTACCTTGGCGTTACAAGCGCCGTGCTCTACCAAACAAACAAACTACATGGAGAGAGCTCAGTCAAAATTAATTTCATTAAAAAAAAAAAAAAAAGGAATTGATTAAACCAAGTGTTCCCTGACACTGACAACACATAGGATATCAAACATATCATAGCAGATGGTGGTGTTAGCATCATACTGTGGGGATGTTTTTCAGTGGCAGGGACTGGGAGACTAGTCAGGATCGAGGCAAAGATGAACTGCGCAATGAACAGAGAGATCCTTGATGAAAACCTGCTCCAGAACGCTCAGGACCTTAGACTGGGGGCGAAGGTTCACCTTCAAACAGGAAAACGACCCTCAGCACACAGCCAAGACAACGCAGGAGTGGCTTTGGGACAAGTCTCTGAATGTCCTTGAGTGGGCCAGCCAGAGCCTGGACTTGTACCCAATCGATCATCTCTGGAGAGACCTGAAAATAGCTGTGCAGCGACGCTCCCCATCCAACCTGACAGAGCTTGAAAGGATCTGCAGAGAAGAATGGGAGAAACTCCCCAAATACAGGTGTGCCAAGCTTGTAGCTTCATACCCAAGAAGACTCGATGCTGTAATCACTGCCAAAGGTGCTTCAAGAAAGTACTGAGTATAGGGTCTAAATAATTATGTCAATGTGATATTTCAATTTTTTCCGCTTTGTCATTATGGGGTATTGTGCGTAGATTGCTGAGGATTTTTTTTATTTCATCCATTTTAGAATAAGGCCATAACGTAACAATTTGGGAAAAGTCAAGGGGTCTGAATACTTTCCAAATGCACTGTATTTCTCTCAAATTGTGCCAAATTTGTTTACATCCCTGTTAGTGAGCATTTCTCCTTTGCCAAAATAATCCATCCATCTGACAGGTGTGGCATATCAAGAAGCTGATTAAACAGCATGACTATTACACAGGTGCACCTTGTGCTGGGGACAATAAAAGGTCACACTAAAATGTGCTGTTTTGTCACAAAACACAATCCCACAATGTCTCAAGTTTTAAGGGAGGGTGCAATTGGCATGCTGACTGCAGGAATGTCCACCAGAGCTGTTGCCAGAGAATTTAATGTTCATCTCTCTACCATAAACCGCCTCCAACATTGTTTTAGAGAATTTGGCAGTACGTCCAACCGGCCTCACAACCGCAGACCACGTGTAGATACATAGCCCAGGATCTCCACATCCGGCTTTTTCACCTGCGGGATCATCTGAGAATTGCACCCGGACAGCTGATGAAACTGTGGGTTTGCAAAATCAAAGAATTGCTGCACTAACTATCAGAAACAGTCTCAGGAAAGTTCATCTTCATGCTCATCATCCTCACCAGGGTCTTGACCTGATTGCAGTTCGGTTTCATAACCGACTTCAGTGGGCAAATGTTCACCTTCGATGGCCACTGTCACGCTGGAGAAGTGTGGTCTTCACGGATGAAACCCGGTTTCAACTGTACCGGGCAGATGGCGTCGTGTGGATGAGCGTTTTACTGATGTCAATGTTGTGAACAGAGTGTCCCATGGTGGCGGTGGGGTTAGGGTATGGGCAGGCATAAGCTACGGACAATGAACACAATTGCATTTTATAGATGGCAATTTCAATGCACAGAGATACTGTGACGAGATCCTGAGGCCCAATGACGTGCCATTTAATCTGCCGCTATCACCTGTTTCAGCATGAAAATGCACAGCCCCATGTCGCAAGGATCTGTACACAATTCCTTGAAGCTGAAAATGTCCCAGTTCTTCCATGTCCTGCATACTCACCAGACATGACACCCGCTGAGCAGTTTGGGATGCTCTGGATCGACGTGTACAGCAGCGTGTTCCAGTTGCCGCCAATATCCAGCAACTTCGCACAGCCATTGAAGAGGAGTGGGACAACATTCCACAGGCCACAATCAACAGCCTGATAAACTCTATGCAAAGGAAATGTGTCGCATTCCCAGTCATGTGAAATCCATAGATTAAGGCCTAATACAATCATTTTAAATTAACTGATTTCCTTATGGACTGTAACGCAGTTCATATTTCTGTTCTGTGTAGAATGAAGAATCCTTTGTATATTTCTATCTGCAAACACCCTGAACTTATTTGCACCAAGTGGCTCCAATGTAACAGAATATTTTCCCTTTTCTCTAAAGCCGGATTGGCTGTTACGTGACCGTCTTTCAAAACATTTCCAACCTGAGGGATGTCTTCTATAAGGAAATGAGCGTGGTGAGGTTGTTTTTTTCTACATTCTAATATGGATTTTATTCTCCCAAAAGAAACAAAGCCATCACAATATATTTGACACATCTGTATCACTGCTATAAATAATAGATTTTACTGTAGGTGATGTAGTATGGCATCTCACTGTTCAGATGAAGAAATGTACTGCAAGTCAACTAATACTGACTAATAGAATAACCACTATTGATTGCAGCTGAACCATGAGCTTTACAGTGTGATGAAGAAGCTGGAGACTCAGCATTCAGGAAAAGCTTTCATCATCAAGGGCCTCAACAGGTCAGTGTTTTAGATGACCATGTGAATGTATCGCATTGGTTTAACGTCTCATAGTCCATATGTGATTACTGTATATATTGCTAATCAAGTAAAAGTCAACAGTCTATTTATTTTCAATTGAGAAGTCTGGAATTTGGGAAATTATCTGGGATCTGAGAATGTCAGACCAAATGTTCTGCCACCAACCAGATCAACTCACCCTCTAACTCCTCTCTTAGCACCAAGGCCAAGAAGAGGAAATCCCTGGTCATTTCAGCGCCCATCCCCTGTAACACAGCCTTCCCCTCAGACCACACATCCCTCCACACATCCGCAGCCCCCGAAAACAGCAAAGAGACCGTCCTGTCCAGCCACGAGACCCACACCCATAGCAGCTCTGAGGAGCAAGCTTCCCTCGCAGGAGAGGCAGATGAGGGCGCTCACAGCGTCCTCACGTCAGAAATGTCCGACTTCTCAGATGAGCTGAGCTCCAACGGCGTTGCTACGCCCAACAGACGGTCGGCGTGTGACAGCGACAACGGGGTCGGGAGTGACGTCGCGTCAGAGGGTCTGAGTGATGCCCCAGAGGGCGGGGCTTCAGAGGAGCAGGGCCCTAGCCAATCTGTCGTAAAAGGGCAAGTTCAAAGGTCAGAGGTGACTGGGTGTGAAGTCACAATCAGTCAGGAGGCTCTTCCAAAGTCCATAGAGAGTGACGTCCCACATGACACTGAGCAGGAGAGTGCGCCTGATTCTCCAGAGAATGGTAAAGCCAAGGCCCTACCTCGTCCTGCTCCACGCTGCTCCTTCCCCCCTTCTGATGCAAAGAGCACTGGAAAAGACTCAGACTCCCAGAATCCACCTGGTTTCCTTATCAAGGTGATTCCCTATTGTAGTAGTGGTACTCTCTTTATAATATATTATAGTTTGTTTCATACAGTCCATTGTCCCAACAGTGTTTGCTGGAATGTAGATGTTAATCAATCATGTATCAATTATGAAGACCCCCCTGGGTTGGGCCATTTGGATTGAGATTCCATTGACGTCAATACATGATTTACGCAAACAATTGAGCCTTACGTGGGGAAAATAAACACCATACAAGATCTCACCACTTTAATTAAACGTTACTATTAGCATTTCTGCTGAGTGTCTAACAAAGTTGTTTATGTGGCGCTGTGATTGATATCAGGGAGTGGCGCTGGAGGGTCAAGCTTCAGAAGACGGGACGCTGCAGTTTGATGTGGAAGACACGATTCTCATGTTCGCCGACACAGAGGAGAAGGTATGTTCGTGTGTACATTTGTATGAATGTCAGCCTCTGTGTCCTTGGCAGTGTTGGGGGTAACGCGTTATGTAATCAGATTACTTTTATGAGTAACATGTTACTTTTTCACATTTGGTAATATTATTACAGTTACTTTGTCAAACGCATCTCGACTTGTTTCTTCATTTAGTTCTTGAGCGAGCAGAGAAAGGCTGTTTGGAGAAATGTCATGACAGCTGCTGGGATGGGCACGGTTATTTGAATATCCGAACGGACGTTGGTATTAGATTACTTGGAGAGTATTCATTTGAGAAGAAAAAAATATAGGCCTATTTTAACAATGAAAAGGCTTTGTCTAAAATTAAATACAACTGTGACATTGATACATAGCCTCGTAGGATAGACCATTACATTTGACATTTTTATAAAACAACAGTTTTATGACAGCTCCCCATTAAAAAAGATGCACTGGTAGCCTTCACAGGTGTAGCTTGTTGTTACTGTCGGTCAATCAAAACAACACTACAGTCACAGGCTTCATGTGTAGCAAGTGAAGTGGGAGATTTCTAATCAATGCAAAATTGAATGAAAATTATGGAATTAAGTTGGCTAAATAAGAAGTAGGCAGTGATCAACCAACAGGTAGGCTGTTGTGTCATATGAATGGAGCCTTGCTACTTTAGCTAGCTAGCTGGCTAACTTAGCTGGCTACTGTAGCTAGCTAGCTTCTTTACAACGATTTGATACAGTCAAGACGGGCACTACCAGATGGTATGATAGATAACCTATGGCAGCAACAAGTTTGTCTAACTAGCGCTAGTCGGTTTGGCTACTTTCTCTCTCTCCCTCTGTGCCACACACATATACTGTCACACACACTGGCCCCTGCTCCTCTCTCACCCCTCCCCACCCTTCTGCTAAAACAAACACTGGCTCTCTTGAGTCGTGCAAGCAAGTCTCCATTGAAGTTTCCACCCCCAAAAATGTTTTCTTTAAAACATGTCTTTCGACTATCCGGATATCCGAAAAAATGTCATGATATTATTCGAATAGTGAAATAATTTCAAATGTCCATCCCTAAAATGTATACAGGGCGCACCTCTGATCTTTGACATTGATCGCTTCTGTGATAGCAAAGTCCATAGAGGACTTTGCTTTCCCATCTAGTGGCAAGTGTGCCCTCTATACATCTCTATTGGTCCGTGTACATGCGGTCTATAACCAGAACGGCGGCTGGGGACAGACAATTTTTAGACGCTACAGCACTCGGCGGTCCCGTTCTGTGAGCTTGTTGTTACTCGTAGACGTTTCCCCTTCATAATAACAGCACTTATAGTTGACCGGCCAGCTCTAGTAGGGCAGAAATGTGACAAACTGACTTGTTGGAAAGGTGGCATCCTATGACGGTGCCACGTTGAAAGTCACTGAGCTCTTCAGTAAGGCCATTCTACTGCCAATGTTTATTTTTGGAGATTGCATGGCTGGGTGCTCGATTTTATACACCTGTCAGCAATGGGTGTGGCTGAATTAGCTAAATCCACTATTTTTTTTATTTTTTTTATTTATTTAACCTTTATTTAACCAGGTAAGCCAGTTGAGAACAAGTTCTCATTTACAACTGCGACCTGGCCAAGATAAAGCAAAGCAGTGCGATAAAAACAACAACACAGAGTTACATATGGGGTAAAAAAAACATAAAGTCAAAAAATACAACAGAAAATATATGCAAATGTAGCAAGTTATGGAGGTAAGGCAATAAATAGGCTAAATAATATATATATTTTTAAATAATAGTGCAAAATAATTACAATTAGTATTAACACTGGAATGCTAGATGTGCAAGAGATTATGTGCAAATAGAGATACTGGGGTGCAAAAGAGCAAAATAAATAACAATATATGGATGAGGTAGTTGGGTGGGCTAATTTCAGATGGGCTGTGTACAGGTGCAGTGATCGGTAAGGTGCTCTGACAACTGATGCTTAAAGTTAGTGAGGGAGATAAGAGTCTCCAGCTTCAGAGATGTTTGTAATTCGTTCCAGTCATTGGCAGCAGAGAACTGGAAGGAATGGCGGCCAAAGGAGGTGTTGGCTTTGGGAATGACCAGTGAGATAAACCTGCTGGAGCACAGACTACGGGTGGGTGCTGCTATGGTGACCAATGAGCTAAGATAAGGCGGGGATTTGCCTAGCAGTAATTTATAGATGGCCTGGAGCCAGTGGGTTTGACGACGAACATGTAGTGAGGACCAGCCAACAAGAGCGTACAGGTCACAGTGGTGGGTAGTGTATGGGGCTTTGGAGACAAAACGGATGGCACTGTGATAGACTACATCCAATTTGCTGAGTAGAGTGTTGGAGGCTATTTTGTAAATGACATCGCCGAAGTCAAGGATCGGTAGGATAGTCAGTTTTACGAGGGCATGTTTGGCAGCATGAGTGAAGGAGGCTTTGTTGCGAAATAGGAAGCCGATTCTAGATTTAACTTTGGATTGGAGATTCTTAATGTGAGTCTGAAAGGAGAGTTTACAGTCTAACCAGACACCTAGGTATTTGTAGTTGTCCACATACTCTAGGTCAGACCCGTCGAGAGTGGTGATTCTAGTCGGGTGGGCGGGTGCCAGCAGCGTTCGATTGAAGAGCATGCATTTAGTTTTACTAGTGTTTAAGAGCAGTTGGAGGCTACTGAAGGAGTGTTGTATGGCATTGAAGCTCGTTTGGAGGTTTGTTAACACAGTGTCCAATGAAGGGCCAGATGTATACAAAATGGTGTCGTCTGCGTAGAGGTGGATCTGAGAGTCACCAGCAGCAAGAGCGACATCATTGATATACACGGAGAAAAGAGTCGGCCCAAGAATTGAACCCTGTGGCACCCCCATAGAGACTGCCATAGGTCCAGACAACAGGCCCTCCGATTTGACACACTGAACTCTATCTGAGAAGTAGTTTGTGAACCAGGCGAGGCAGTCATTTGAGAAACCAAGGCTATTTAGTCTGCCAATAAGAATGCGGTGGTTGACAGAGTCGAAAGCCTTGGCCAGGTCGATGAAGACGGCTGCACAGTACTGTCTATTATCGATCGCGGTCATAATATCGTTTAGGACCTTGAGCGTGGCTGAAGTGCACCCATGACCAGCTCGGAAACCGGATTGCATAGCGGAGAAGGTACGGTGGGATTCGAAATGGTCGGTGATCTGTTTGTTAACTTGGCTTTCAAATACTTTCGAAAGGCAGGGCAGGATGGCTATAGGTCTGTAACAGTTTGGATCTAGAGTGTCACCCCCTTTGAAGAGGGGGATGACCGCGGCAGCTTTCCAATCTCTGGGGATCTCAGACGTTACGAAAGATAGGTTGAACAGACTAGTAATAGGGGTTGCGACAATTTCGGAGGCTAGTTTTAGAAAGAAAGGGTCCAGATTGTCTAGCCCAGCTGATTTGTAGGGGTCCAGATTTTGCAGCTCTTTCAGAACATCAGCTGTCTGAATTTGTGTGAAGGAGAAGCGGGGGGGGGCATGGGCAAGTTGCAGCGGAGGGTGCAGAGTTGGTGGCCGGGATAGTGGTAGCCAGGTGGAAAGCAAGGCCAGCCGTAGCAAAATGCTTGTTGAAATTCTCGATTATTGTAGATTTATCGGTGGTGATAGTTTTTCCTAGCCTCAGTGCAGTGGGCAGCTGGGAGGAAGTGCTCTTATTCTCCATGGACTTTACAGTGTCCCAAAACTGTTTTGAGTTAGTTCTACAGGATGCAAATTTCTGTTTGAAAAAGTTAGCCTTTGCTTTCCTGACTGCTTGTGTATATTGGTTCCTAACTTCCCTGAAAAGTTGCATATCGCGGGGGCTATTTGATGCTAATGCAGTGCGCCACAGGATGTTTTTGTGCTGGTCAAGGGCAGTCAAGTCTGAGGAGAACCAGGGGCTATATCTGTTCTTAGTTCTGTATTTTTTGAATGGGGCATGTTTATTTAAGATTGAGAGGAAATTACTTTTAAAGAACAACCAGGCATCCTCTACTGACGGAATGAGATCTATATCCATCCAGGATACCTGGGCCAGGTCAATTAGGAAGGCCTGCTCGCTAAAGTGTTTTAGGGAGCGTTTGACAGTGGTGAGGGGTGGTCGTTTGACCGCGGACCCGTTACGGACGCAGGCAATAAGGCAGTGATTGCTGAGATCCTGGTTGAAGACAGCTGAGGTGTATTTAGAGGGTAAGTTAGTCAGGATGATATCTATGAGGGTACCCATGTTTACGGATTTAGGGTTGTACCTGGTAGGTTCGTTGATAATTTGCGTGAGATTGAGGGCATCTAGTTTGGATTGTAGGATGGCCGGGGTATTAAACATATCCCAATTTAGGTCACCAAGCAGTACGAACTCTGAGGATAAATGGGGGGCAATCAATTCACATATGGTGTCCAGGGCACAGCTGGGGGCTGAGGGGGGTCTGTAGCAAGTGTCAACAGTGAGAGACTTATTTCTGGAAAGGTGGATTTTTAGAAGTAGAAGCTCAAACTGTTTGGGCACAGACCTGGATAGTATGATATAGCTCTGCAGGCTATCTCTACAGTAGATTGCAACTCCACCCCCTTTGGCAGTTCTATCTAGACGGAAAATGTTATAGTTTGGGATGGAAATTTCAGAATTTTTGGTGGCCTTCCTAAGCCAGGATTCAGACACTGTTAGAACATCAGGGTTGGCGGAATGTGCTAACGCAGTGAATAACTCAAACTTAGGAAGTAGACTTCTGATATTTACATGCAGGAAACCAAGGCTTTTGCGATTACAGAAGTCAGCAAATGATAGCGCCTGGGGAGTAGGAGTGATACTGAGGGCTGCAGGGCCTGGGTTAGCCTCTACATCACCGGAGGAACAGAGGAGGACTAGAATAAGGATACGGCTAAAGGCTTTAAGAACTGGTCTTCTAGTGCGTTGGGTACATAGAATAAAGGGGGCAGATTTCCAGGCGTTGTAGAAAAGATTCAGGGCATTATGTACAGACAACGATATGGAAGGATATGAGTAAAGTGGAGGTAAACCTAAGCGTTGGGTAACAATGAAAGAGATTGCATCACTGGAGGCACCAATTGAGTCGGTCTCCGCGTGTATGGGGGGTGGGACAAAGGAGCTATCTAAGGCAGGTTTAGCTGGGCTGGGGGATCTACAGTGAAATAGTACAATTAGAAATAACCAAAACAACAATAAGCTAACCATATTGAGATGGGAGAGAGGCATAAAGCAATCACAGGTGTAATTTGAGAGAGCTAAGACAACAGCTGGTAATGACGACACAGTTTGGGCTGAGGCTAAACATAAACAGGATGCGGTACCGTAACAAGGAACAGTCCAGCAGACATCAGCTGTATAGCTGAGTTATCATAAGGTCCGGTGAACAGCAATAGGATAGTTCGGAGGTAGTTCGGGGGCTGCTAAAGCACTAGCGAGCAAGAGGGGTGTCCACATACTTTTGTATGTATAGTGTATATATTTCAGAGATCTACGGACAGTTCCTTGGACTTCATGGTATAGTTTCTGCTCTGACATGCATTGTCAACTGTGGGACCTTATATGGACTACTGTTGTCGTGATACCAGTATCACGATACTACAATACCAGATTTTCCTTAGCAAAAAAATAAAACACAAAGCAGACTTAACTCTATGGTCCTTTAAAACCTACTTTTGTAAAATAGTGTGCTATAGCTTGCAAAATAAACAAATAAGACTCTAGGTGACAACACAGGACTAGCACAGTAGACTAGTAGACTAGCACAGTAAAAGCAGCTCCACAGATGAAAGGAGAAACTAGTGGTCAAACCTGAGTCAGCAAGTAGCCTATCTTTGGTAGAGCGCACGTTGCTCGCCTTAAACCCTCCGACAGTCAAACAAGCAGTAAGATTTTGAGATGTTTTCATGAAAGTAACGCAAATTAATAATATTATTCGTATTTACAGATGGCACAGAAGTTTTTTATTAAGGCACATGAAAGTTCACATGTTCCAGAAGCCATTTCTGCCCCAAAACGCATTTTGCTAAAAATGAAGTAGGGACGTGCGACATACGCCTAGCTTCCTGAAACAGGTCACATATAATTAGTAATAGTGTGTTACTTTACAATATTACTTTGTGTGGAAAGTAACACTTTACTTTTGTTAAATGCTCCTTGGTGTAGTGTAACTTCCAAATAGTCTTAACTTAGCCCTGTGAATTAGAACTGTGCATCGGACTGCCCTAGTTTCAGTGACACCGAATTTGTGCTTGTCAATGTGCACCAAATACATGTAAATTACGAGAGTTGCTCCAAGAGTTCACTTTTTACCAAGATAGCAGAACTGGGCCTGTTTTCACAAAGCCTCTCAGAGTAGGATTGCTGAACTAGGATCATTTTAGCCTTTAAGATCATAATGACTGAGATGGGGGACCTGATCCTAGATCAGCACTCCTATTTGAGACACTTTATGAATATGGGCCCTGATCTCTCCTAAAATGTGAATAACATGGTTGTTTGTTTTTTGTTAACCCTTTCCCCGCTACAGCAGGAAAGCATGGCGAAGGGGGTGAGGGAGAAGACCTGTATCCAGCAGGGAGATTTATCAGAATCAGAATGAGTCAATTGTGGCCTCTCGTTTCCCGTCTTCCCCTCAAGATGTCATGACTCAGCACAGCAGCACACAAAGTGCTTTTTACTCACTTGCTTCCATGTCGCAACTTGTTGGTAGATACCGATGAGTTTCATACCTACTGAGAGATTTTTGCAGAATGTTCTGGATTGTTGACACATGATTGTCCAATCTACAGTATTTTGCCATAGTTATTTTGTTTTATTATTTATTAATTTTTGATCAGCTTTAATATTGCAGATAGATTGTAACTTCCATCAATGTAATTGTCTGCATCACTTCCAATCCCCCATATGTTTTTTCCCGCAAATATATATACATATACATTTATGCACATTCACTACCAGTCAAATGTTTGGACACACCTACTCATTCAAGGGTTTATCTTTATTTCTACTATTTTTTACATTGTAGAATAATAGTGAAGACATCAAAACTATGAAATAACAGATATGGAATCATGTAGTAACCAAAAAAGTGTTAAACAAATCAAAATATAGTTGAGATTTGGGATTCTTAAAATAGCCACCCTTTGCCTTGATGACAGCTTTGCACATTCTTGGCATTCTCTCAACCAGATTCATGAGGTAGTCACCTGGAATTCATTTCAATTAACAGGTATGCCTTGTTAAAAGTTAATTTGTGGAATTTCTTTCCTTCTTAATGCGTTTGAGCCAATCAGTTGTGTTGTGACAAGGTAGGGGGGAATACAGAAGATAGCCCTATTTGGTAAAATACGAAGTCCATATTATGGCAAGAACAGCTCAAATAAGCAAAGAGAAACGACAGTCCATCATTACTTTAAGACATGAAGGTCTGTCAATACGGAACATTTCAAGAACTTTGAAAGTTTCTTCAAGTGCAGTCGCAAAAACCATCAAGCGCTATGATGAAACTGGCTCTCATGAGGTCCGCCACAGGAATGGAAGACCCAGAGTTACCTCTGCTGCAGAGGATAAGTTCATTAGAGTTACCAGTCTCAGAAATTGCAACCCAAATAAGTGTTTCACAGAGTTCAAGTCACACACACACCTCTCAACATCAACTGTTCAGAGGGGACTGTGTGAATCAGGACTTCATGGTCAAATTCCTGCAAAGAAACCACTATTAAAGGACACCAATAAGAAGAAGAGACTTGCTTGGGCGAAGAAACACAAGCAATGGACATTAGACCGGTGGAAATTTGTCCTTTGGTCTGGAGTCCAAATTTGAGATTTTTGGTTCCAACCGCCTTGTCTTTGTGAGACATGGTGTGGGTAAATGGATGATCTCCGCAGGTGTAGTTCTCACCGTAAAGCATGGAGGAGGAGGTGTTATGGTGTGGGGGTGCTTTGCTGGTGACATTGTCTGTGATTTATTTAGAATTCAAGGCACACTTTACCAGCATGGCTACCACAGCATTCTGCAGTGATATGCCATCCAATCTGGTTTGGGCTTAGTGGGACCCAACACACCTCCAGGCTGTGTAAGGGCTATTTTACCAAGATGGAGCGTGATGGAGTGCTGCATCAGATGACCTGGCCTCCACAATCCCCCGACCTCAACCCAATTGAGATGGTTTGGGATGAGTCGGACGGCAGAGTGAAGGACAAGCAGCCAACAAGTGCTCAGCATATGTGGGAACTCCTTCAAGACTGTTGGAAAAGCATTCCAGGTGAAGCTGGATGAGAGAATGCAAAGAGTGTCATTAAGGCAAAGAGTGGCTATTGGTTTAACCCTGTTTTGGTTACTAAATGATTCCATATGTGTTATTTCATAGTTTTGATGTCTTCACTATTATTCTACAATGTAGGAAATAGTAAAAATAAAGAAAAACCCTTGAATGAGTAGGTGTGTCCAAACTTTTGACTGGTACTGTACATACATATACACATAAATACATATATATACATATCCTTTTTTTAAATGTATTTTCCTTTATTACTTTCCAACCCCACCACCCCTCCCCTAATTGGAGTAAACTAGTGAACAACAACGCTTAGGCCTCTACTTCCAGTTTATACAGTTGAAGTCGGAAGTTTACATACACCTTAGCCAAATACATTTAAACTCAGTTTTTCACAATTCCTGACATTCAATCCTAGTAATAATTCCCTGTCTTAGGTCAGTTAGGATCACCACTTTATTTTAAGAATGTGAAATGTCAGAATAATAGTAGAGAGAATTCTTTATTTCAGCTTTTATTTCTTTCATCACATTCCCAGTTGGTCAGAAGTTTACATACACTCAATTAGTATTTGGTAGCATTGCCTTTAAATAGTTTAACTTGGGTCAAGCGTTTCCGGTAGCCTTCCACAAGCTTCCCACAATAAGTTGTGTGAATTTTGGCCCATTCCTCCTGACAGAGCTGGTGTAACTGAGTCAGGTTTGTAGGCCTCCTTGCTCGCACACGCTTTTTCAGTTTTGCCTACACATTTTCTATAGGATTGAGGTCAGGGCTTTGTGATGGCCACTCCAATACATTGACTTTGTTGTCCTTAAGGCATTTTGCCACAACTTTGGAAGTATGCTTGGGGTCATTGTCCATTTGGAAGACCCATTTGCGACCAAGCTTTAACTTCCTGACTGATGTCTTGAGATATATATCCACATAATTTTCCTTCCTCATGATGCCATCTATTTTGTGAAGTGCACCAGTCCCTCCTGCAGCAAAACACCCCCATAGCATGATGCTGCCACCCCTGTGCTTCACGGTTAAGATGGTGTTCTTCGGGTTGCAAGCCACCCCCTTTTTCCTCCAAACATAACAATGGTCATTATGGCCAAACAGTTCTATTTTTGTTTCTTCAGACCAGAAGACATTTCTCCAAAAAGTACGATCTTTGTCCCCATGTGCAGTTGCAAACCGTAGTCTGGCTTTTTTATGGCGGTTTTGGAGCAGTGAATTCTTCCTTGCTGAGCTGCCTTTCAGGTTATGTCGATATAGGACTTGTTTTACTGTGGATATAGATACTTTTGTACCTGTTTCCTCCAGCATCTTCATAAGGTCCTTTGCTGTTGTTCTGGGATTGATTTACACTTTTCGCACCAAAGTACATTCATCTCTAGGAGACAGAACGCGTCTCCTTCCTGAGCGGTATGACGGCTGCGTGGTCCCATGGTGTTTATACTTGCGTACTATTGTTTGTACAGATGAACGTGGTACCTTCAGGTGTTTGGAAATTGCTCCCAGTGATGAACCAGACTTGTGGAGGTCTACCATTTTTTTTCTGAGGTTTTGGCTGATTTATTTTCATTTACCCATGATGTCAAGCAAGGAGGCACTGAGTTTGAAGGTAGGCCTTGAAATTCATCCACAGCTCCAATTGACTCAAATGATGTCAATTAGCCTATCAGAAGCTTCTAAAGCCATGACATCATTTTCTGGAATTTTCCAAGCTGTTTAAAGGCACAGTCAACTTAGTGTATGTAAACTTCTGACCCACTGGAATTGTGATACTGTGAATTATAAGTGAAATAATCTGTCTGTAAACAATTGTTGGAAAAATTACTTGTGTCATGCACAAAGTAGATATCCTCACCGACTTGCCAAAACTATAGTTTGTTAACAAGAAATTTGTGGAGTGGTTGAAAAATGAGTTTTAATGACTCCAACCTAAGTGTATGTAAACTTCCGACTTCAACTGTACATACTATATACATTTCATGGACACATAATTGTATTTTGTTTGTTTTTACTCCTGAACTTCCTCTACCCTCCAACTCTCCGATCAGTTTCATGATGTCCATCCGGTTTGTCTCTACATGCCATATCCCAAAAACTGTGCTCTTTTTCACAAAAGTTCTCAACCTATATACTTACTATGGACACAGTATGTTTTACATTAGTTATTTTGGTGTTATTAGTCCCAACCTTCAGCTCCATTCAACCCCTCCCATCTATCTCTTAACACCGTCCATATTGGATTTCTACTTGCCACATATTTCTCAACTGTACTGTGATGTTTCACAAAAGTTCTGAACCCTTTTATTCTCATTGTTTCTACAGATTGTAAATTGAAAATAAAATGTTTTGCTAAAATTATTATTATATTATTGATCGATTGACTATGACTTTTCAGATCACCCAGTAGTGCTATCTGCAGGGTTAGCTCCAGGTAAATATTGCAATCCTTCAACCATTCCTGGACCTGTGATCAAAAACAAGCTACAAATGGACAGTACCAAAACAATTGATTTAATGATTCTGTCTCTTCGCAGCAAAATCTGCAGAGCTGGGAAGTTTGTATCCCCCATATAAATAACATTCTATTGGTTGCAAGAATTTTGTATAATAATTTAAATGGAAAATTATAAGATTTGAATCTGACGTCGTTTTGCGTATCAGTTCATAAACCATTTGCCATGGAATTGGTACGTCAAAAATCTCTTCCTAACTATTTTGCTATTATTTGGTTGTAATTTTGGGTATAGCAGACATTTCCATATGTTTTTGTTAGCTGTATGTGCAACATAACTCCACCAGTTCTACCTATGATATCATTTACGAAGATTATACCTTTTTAAAACATATTTTCAAAAACGAATGTTTGTTTAATCAATTAGTATATTTGAGTTTAACCACAATATTTGTTGCATTATTTGTTCTGTCGTTTCTGGAGGATTAAATTGAAATTGCAACCAACTTGCTATGGCTTGTTTTAGAAATAGTGATATTTGGGAGATTATTTCCTTTTCAAATAACTGAAAGTGAGAGATTGTAATCTGAATAATGGGAAAAAGGCCATTCTTGTACATTGGGTGAGACAATCTTACTAATTTGCTAGAGAACCTGTTTGGATTTAAGTATAAAAATTGTATTTTTTTGTGATCCAATATGTAATATAGTACATTTATCAAAATGTGGATGCAATCCAGAGAGGTTAGAAAATTTATCTAGATCCTCTTTGAGGCTGTGGAGTGATTCAAGTTGTGGATTTAAAAGAAAACATGAATCATCAGTGTACAATGACACCTTTGTTTTTAAGGCCTTGTTTGTATTGTTATTGTGTAAGTCTTGAAACTGAAATGTGTAGAAACCCTTTTTATATTGATGCCGTTTAAAGATTTATAGTTTAATAAAGTGAAGTGTGAGAGGAGTGGAGGTGTTGTTCAACGAGGAGGAAGAAAAGAACAAACAATATTTCAGCATACTTACCATTCTGTCTAAAATGGGTTTCATGTGTTGTTTTTAGCACAGTTACTTTTCCATATGCCCCTAAGTCAATGTTTCCCAAACTCGGTCCTTGGGAACCCAAGGGGTGTAACGTTTTGGTTTTTGCCCTAATGATTAGTTGATTACAGCTGTGTAGTGCTAGGGCAAAAACTAAAACGTGCACCCCTTGGAGTCCCAAGGACAGAGTTTGGGAAACCCTGCCCGAAGTATTCAAGCGCCTGTGTATCACACTTTACCCCACTAGGTGGCGGTAGTGGTCTAACACTTAAACTTTAGAGACAAGCCTTTTCCATTTGAGGTGCTTTTCCATGTTTTTTTGCAGTGATTTTGAAGCTATATTAGCATCAACTTTATGAATCCCAATGCCCTACCTTCAAACTTGGATAACCCTTTATCATTTTGGACCTGAAACAACCTCGAGGATGATACACCGTCAATCAGTTAGGATAATTCCATAAAATAATCTGACAAAATAGTTCCTCTAAAAACATAACTACATTTAATGGAAATGCTGTAACAAAAGGGCAAAACAAGGACAATCGGCTGCTGAATGGGTGTAGGCCTAGTTTCAAAATGCTTTTGAAAAACAAAAGTTGGGAGGGAGAGCCTGGGGCCTTCTCAGTTCCACATGAGGACAAAAAAACACATGGCCCTGTTGAAATCCCTGTTGGTGTCATAAACTTCATTCTGCATGCTACGGGCCAAAGATATTCACTTTAAGTCACCACAATGACACAGTCAGGGACCTTGAGCAATATTTAGGATTGACTTGGAACTGGAATAATGTTTTGCCATGGCTTTAAAGGAAGGAGACTAGGTTGTCTTGCTCAATAGCAAATGAAATCCTCCTGTGACAGCTGTTCCAAGGTAATGTCGGAATATGTTGAGTTCAGCAGTGTTTTTAGTGACATAATGACTGACCTGGTATTGACAGTCTATAAATTAGAGGTGATGATATGTGGTTTGACCTATGGCTTTGACTGTTGGAATGCTTTAGAAGGAGAGAACAGGAGTTGGCAACAATCTCTTCCTCAATGGTAAGTACAACTACCATCAATATATCAGCTATTCCAAACTACAGGAAGCCATTGGAGGCCAGGATGCATGTTGATAACAGCGCCTTATCAATTTCCTTTACAATTTTGCCATTTCCTGGTTTCTCAAATTCTAATAGTTAGCCTAATTTCAGTTTATGTGACAAAACAATCAAGTATAGTGTAGAGAATCATTGTACCATCTAAACCGCTGTGAAATATCATTTCCATAAGCACAAATATTGTATTTTCAGCTGTTTTGAAGCTGGTGCACAAAACCGAAAGTAAAACACGCAAAAACTAAACTTAAGAACAGGAAGCATAGAAATAGTGCACCTAGAACATATCTATTGCTTCTTAGACTTGCTTTCAATGAGTGACAGATCTATAACACACATTTCTATGTGAACTTGGTCGGGTAGCCCAAAAAGTTACATATTGCAGCTTTAAGCACAGTTCCTCAAGTTAATGAGCAACAAGGCAATCTATGTCACAAAATCTATGCAGCATTTCCTCTTTAATAAGGGTAAAACAAGCAACATTTTGTTCAACTACAATCCATTCACTGTTTCCCTGTTGCGCAGGTTGTCCATTGGCTGACAAGCTTGTTTCTTCTTTTTGTCATATAATATGTTAAAGGAATACGTCAGGACTTTGGCAATGAGGCCCTATATCTACTTCCCCAGAATCAGATTAACTCTTGGATACCATTTCGATGTCTCTGTGTCCAGTATGAAGGAAGTTAGAGGTAGTTTCGTGAGCCAATGATAACTAGCGTTAGCGCAATGACTTGAAGTCTATGGGTATCTACTAGCATGCTAGCAGATACCCATAGACTTCCAGGCATTGCACTAACGCTAGTTAGCAATTGCGCTTGCGCTAGTTAGCAACTTCCTTCAAACTGCTCGCAGAGACATAAAAATGGTATCCATGAGTTAATCTGACTCTGTATCCCTTTAAACTAGAAATATGGAATCATGAGTATGACTTCTGAGGGTTGTTTTAGTGCGGGGGGAGGGTGGTAAAGCCATGTGGTAGGGGAGAGTTTTTAAAGATAGTTTTTTATGCTGTGTTAATTTGTTAGAGGGAGGAGACTGCAACAGAGGGTATTAGAAGCAGTGCCATCATCAACACTTCATTTGTGTCTCTTCCAACTGCATTACAAACAGCTTATTTTCTCTTGGCTGTACAGGTCACATGGGCGCACAGAATGAAGGACATGAATATTAGTCCTCCCGCCTGGCCCTCATAGCGCCAGACTTTCGACAGTGCCATTTCTCAGTTGACCATTAGGAATACACACACTTGCGTACACTTGCACACGCCATACTAACAACAGGTGCCAAAAGGGGGTCACACACTATAACAACCCCTGCAGTAGCATAGACTGAAAGTCTGTTATTAATAGTACTCTTACAAGGGTCTGAGAGGTTAAGAGGCAAAGGTGATGTTCTCCCTGAAATAATCGATATTCCGTTCCTTGTCTTTTCTCAATGAGGTGTCTTACAGTACAGGCAAGGGAAAAGCTCTCTTACTCTTTCCCCACTTACTCTCACTTGGTTTTGCTTGCTTGTTTGAATTTTTCTTCCCAATCCTCTTGGGAAAGGGTGTACGGAGGTTGCGCAGGCATAACTGTGTTTTATTAGTGTTTGGGTCCATAAAGAAATGTAACTTTGTCGACAGGGCATATGATGGATGGTCAGATAACCTTTTATACAGTCGCCTAGAGACCTCTGGAGTTTTAACCGATGCTGACATTGTTCTTCTTTGGTTGCATGCATGCCCAAGGTAATCGAGATGGGATATTAAACTAAGGACTGGATTCAATCTAACCTACAAGTCTGTAGCCGTGTCCATGCAGTTGTTTATACAACTGCTCCCCTCACAGACAAGTGTCTTCTTTGGAAAACTGGAAGTCTTTATAAAAATTGGAAGCGTCTTCCTGTGAACATTGTCTCCCGAAAGGTGGTGTCATTCATACATGATGTTAGTGGTTTGACGAACAGTTCATTTAGCCTTTGGGGTGCATTCCAGATAAACATTTTATGTGCAGGTCTGCTCAGATTATAGGATCGTTCATTGTAAAAATCGGATGACCTGCACAGAAAATGTGCAACCTTTTGTTGAGGGAACCTACCTAATGTCTCCTCAACTGGCAAATCAGTCAAGATGTTTGATTGAAAAAGTAAAACATTAGGTAAACATGGATTCTCACTCTAGAGAAGTGACGGCTGAGATGTTGTGCCCTTGAGCTACAGTATATTTGCATGTGTGGTCAGATAATGTAATGCAGGGGTGTCAAACTCAATCACTGCAGGGGTCATATAACAAAATCGGATTCGCGGCCCAGGCATGGCCTATATTTTTGTTTTGTTGTTTAAAAAACATGTATTCTGCTACGACCTAAAATGGCAATTATTTTATAAAAACATATGCCTCTTTAAAGTGTTTCAAAACTCCAAATAACAATACCTAGGTAGGTTGTAATATTCAAACATATAACAATCATAAATAATAGATACAAATAATTGTCCAACCTATTTAAGGGTCCCCCAGGAGGTTTGTAGGTCTATTGAACCTATCTATTTGCTACTGCTTGAGCTAGACACCTGGCTTCTTTTCTTTCATGCAAGTTTATCAATCTTTGGGGTCAAGTCCTGAGCTGCTGCAACTCTCAGAATGGAGTGGTGTTAGTCAGTGAGACGTGATCTGTGAGATGTTTTGTTTATCTTCATCACGGAGGACAGCGTGTGTAGTAAGGCACATCCCCATATTCGGATTTCACCTCGTCAAGAAATGACTGAAACTGACTGTGGTTCAAACCCTTAGCCCTGATCAAGTTAACCATTTTCGTTACATGTTCCATGCTCAGCACTTTACTACAATGCGCCTCCTGATTTATAATAAAGTGGTATGCTGTCAACTCGCAGGGGCAATTCTTCTCGCATTCTCCACACCAATCCGCTCCTCCCACCGCACATAGCAGGTGCCCCATCTGTTGTCAGTCTAGTAAGTTTATCCCATGGTAACTTCATGTCATTTACACATTCCTTGACTTGTTGAAAAATGTCATTTCCAGTGGTCGTGCCATGCATTGATTTAACACCCAGGAGCTCTTCAGTAACGGATAAGTCGGAATCCACTCCACTGATGAAAATTGACAATTGAGCAGTGTCTGTAGCATCGGTGCTCTCGTCAACAGCAAATGAGTAAGCTACAAAGTATTTTCTTTTTTCAGTGAGCTGTTCTTGTAGATCGGTGACTAGCTCATCCATTTGATCAGCCACTGTATTTGTGCTAAGGCTGACATGAGCAAATGCTTGCCTTATTTCTGGGCACTACATCGCAAACTTTAAGCATGCACTGCATCAGAAAATCACCCTCGGTATATGGTTGGCCTGATTTATCTATTTCTTCTGCCACGATGAAGCTGGCTTTTACTTCTGCCTCACTATGTGATTTTGCCTTTGTAAACATAGCCTGCTGTTGTACGAGGCCCTTCTTTAACTCTGCCACTTTCTGTTGCCTCGTGCTGTCTATCCAAGTCCCTGTATTTGTCACGGGGTTGTCTCATAATGGCGCCTTATGTTATATTCTTTCATTACGGCCAGAGTATTTTAACAAACGAGACAGACAGGTTCATCCCTATGTTTCACAAATAACTACTCGATCTCCCACCTGTCATAGAATCCCCTGCCTTCGCTGTCAACTTTCCTCCTTTTTGCCATTTTCTGGCTGGCTATACAGTGGGGGAAAAAAGTATTTAGTCAGCCACCATTTGTGCAAGTTCTCCCACTTAAAAAGATGAGAGAGGCCTGTAATTTTCATCATAGGTACACGTCAACTATGACAGACAAATTGAGGATTTTTTTTCCAGAAAATCACATTGTAGGATTTTTTATGAATTTATTTGCAAATTATGGTGGAAAATAAGTATTTGGTCAATAACAAAAGTTTCTCAATACGTTGTTATATACCCTTTGTTGGCAATGACACAGGTCAAACGTTTTCTGTAAGTCTTCACAAGGTTTTCACACACTGTTGCTGGTATTTTGGCCCATTCCTCCATGCAGATCTCCTCTAGAGCAGTGATGTTTTGGGGCTGTCGCTGGGCAACACGGACTTTCAACTCCCCTCCAAAGATTTTCTATGGGGTTGAGATCTGGAGACTGGCTAGGCCACTCCAGGACCTTGAAATGCTTCTTACGAAGCCACTCCTTCGTTGCCCGGGCGGTGTGTTTGGGATCATTGTCATGCTGAAAGACCCAGCCACGTTTCATCTTCAATGCCCTTGCTGATGGAAGGAGGTTTTCACTCAAAATCTCACGATACATGGCCCCATTCATTCTTTCCTTTACACGGATCAGTCGATCTGGTCCCTTTGCAGAAAAACAGCCCCAAAGCATGATGTTTCCACCCCCATGCTTCACAGTAGGTATGGTGTTCTTTGGATGCAACTCAGCATTCTTTGTCCTCCAAACACGACGAGTTGAGTTTTTACCAAAAAAGTTCTATTTTGGTTTCATCTGACCATATGACATTCTCCCAATCCTCTTCTGGATTATCCAAATGCACTCTAGCAAACTTCAGACGGGCCTGGACATGTACTGGCTTAAGCAGGGGGACACGTCTGTCACTGCAGGATTTGAATCCCTGGCGGCGTAGTGTGTTACTGATGGTAGGCTTTGTTACTTTGGTCCCAGCTCTCTGCAGGTCATTCACTAGGTCCCCCCGTGTGGTTCTGGGATTTTTGCTCACCGTTCTTGTGATCATTTTGACCCCACGGGGTGAGATCTTGCGTGGAGCCCCAGATCGAGGGAGATTATCAGTGGTCTTGTATGTCTTCCATTTCCTAATAATTGCTCCCACAGTTGATTTCTTCAAACCAAGCTGCTTACCTATTGCAGATTCAGTCTTCTCAGCCTGGTGCAGATCTACAATTTTGTTTCTGGTGTCCTTTGACAGCTCTTTGGTCTTGGCCATAGTGGAGTTTGGAGTGTGACTGTTTGAGGTTGTGGACAGGTGTCTTTTATACTGATAACAAGTTCAAACCCGGTGCCATTAATACAGGTAACAGTGGAGGACAGAGGAGCCTCTTAAAGAAGAAGTTACAGGTCTGTGAGAGCCAGAAATCTTGCTTGTTTGTAGGTGACCAAATACTTATTTTCCACCATAATTTGCAAATAAATTCATAAAAAATCCTACAATGTGATTTTCTGGAAAAAAAATCCTCAATTTGTCTGTCATAGTTGACGTGTACCTATGATGAAAATTACAGGCCTCTCTCATCTTTTTAAGTGGGAGAACTTGCACATTTGGTGGCTGACTAAATACTTTTTTCCCCCACTGTAGCTAGCTAGCAAGCTAGTTATTTTTTATGATAGGGAATGTGAAGGTGCCGTTTAAGATATATTTTTCATGAACATGGCCTTATTTCTATTACAGCGTATTGGATGACTGTCATTCATATTCCATTCACTCAGTTCAATGTAACAGCGATAGGTTTAGGCGACTACATGATACTCAAATTTTCCCTATACCCATCATGAGGTTACTACAACCTAGCCTATGAATGACAGTTTACAACGTAGATGCACATAGGTAGAGAGACAAATTTGAGGTGCCAGACAGTGACACAGTGTCATTCAATACCAGCTTGCACACTCTTGCCTGCATCTAGGTGATATAGTGTGAAATCATTAGTCCAAAAGTTGCAAACAAGAGTTTCTATTGTAGAAATTCAGGTATGTTTATCCCCGTTTTGTTCAGTTTGCAAAACGTTCACTTTAGCAGCCACGTTGTATTCCTTCTAGCATCTATGCGCTCTCCTCCTCTCCCCTCTTCCCTTCGCTTGTGGACTTTAATGCACAACACATTGGCTGTATGTGACCAGGCGAAAAAACTTTTCCAAGCCAAACCGCTACACACAGCCTACATAGTTGTCACCATATTAGCTAAAGTAACGTCATAGTCAGCACAGCTAATAGAACTAATGCATTAGTAAACCCGCTACAATCATGCAGTAACGTTACAGTGTACGGTCAGTAAGCAGTTACACCAGCGGGCCCGGTGGCAATAACATAGCATCCCTTTGTTTGAGCAGGGTGTTTCAGTAGGCTAAACTAGCTAGCTGCATTTGCTAGCTAAGTAAGTGAGAAAAAAAAATGACAAACTCGCTCTTCCTCTCTTGCTTCTCCTTCATTTTGGAAGAAATTAATCTGTTCAAAACTTTTCAACTACTGTCTTTCTCTCTCTTTGAGTAAACTACTCACCACATTGTATGCACTGCAGTGCTAGCTAGCTGTAGCTTATGCTTTCAGCACTAGATTAATTATCTGATTCTTTGATTGAGTGGACAACATGTCAGTTCATGCTGCAAGAGCTCTGATAGGTTGGAGGACGTCCTCCGGAAGTTGTCATAATTACAGTGTAAGTCTATGGAAGGGGGTGAGAACCATGAGCCTCCTAGGTTTTGTATTGAAGTCAATGTACCCAGAGGAGGACAGAAGCTAGCTGTCCTCCGGATACATCATGGTGCTACCATACAGAGTGCTGTTGAGGCTACTGTAGACCTTTGCAAAATAGTGTATTTTAATCAATTATTTGGTGACGTGATTATATTTACTATAGTTTTATCTTAAAATGATAACTTTTTAAATGTTTTGTCATTTTTATTTGTATGAAATTCACTGAGGAGGATGGTCCTCCCCTTCCTCATCTAAGGAGCCTCCACTGGTGTACATCTGTTTCACATCAAAATATCACACAATAAATACTTTCTAACGTTCACATTTTCTCACGTGAATGAATGCAAGTGTCACGCCCTGGCTCTGGGGACTCTAGTATGTTGAGCCAGGGTGTGAGTTTTCATGTGTGTTGGTTCTAGTTGTTGTATATCTATGTTGGCCAGGGTGGCTCCCAATCGGAGACGGCTGTAGCTCGTTGTCTCTGATTGGGAGTCATACTTAGGTAGCCGTTAGGCATTCATTCATTGTGGTTTCTTGTTCCGTGTTGGTTCGTGTATGTAACCAGGGACGTCACGTTTTCGTTTTGTTGTTTTGTTCGTGTGCTACTTTATAATAATAAAATGTTCGCATTCAACGCTGCGCCTTGGTCCTCCTCTCTCACCGACGATCGTGACAGAAGAAACCACCAAGACTGGACCAAGCAGCGTGTCCAGGAGCCATCGCCAGGGAGATCTCTAGCCGATCTCCTTCGCCTCCTCGACTGGGTCAAGCCGGGTGAGGAAGAGAAGGGCTTGACATGGAAGCAGAAGGGCGAAAGGCTGGCGAGGGACATGGAGACCTGGTCCACGGGTAGGAGAGACGCCCAGAAAATTTTTAGGGGGGGGCTAACGCCGTGGACAACGGGCCAGCAGGAGACCGCGGCAGAGCGGCCCAGCAGGTTGGCAGAGGAGGCCGCCAGGTTACGGGGGCCACTGGTCGAAGAGGGGATGGAAGGTGTAGAGGCACGGCGAGAGGTACTGGGGTGTGTTACCAGTCCGGTCCGGCCCATTCCAGATCCCTGCGTAGGGACCAGTGGTGTGTGTCCCCAGTACGGTCCGGCCTGTTCCTGCTCCCCGTACCAGGCTAATGGTGCGCGTCGTCAGCCCGGCTCGGCCCGTTCCTGCCCCCCCGCACCAAGTCAGTGGTGCGCTCGTCAGCCCGGCTCGGCCCGTTCCTGCTCCCCGCACCAAGTCAGTGGTGCGCCAGTCAGCCCGGCTCGGCCCGTTCCTGCTCCCCGCACCCAAGTCAGTGGTGCGCCCGTCAGCCCGGCTCGGCCCGTTCCTGCTCCCCGCACCAAGTCAGTGGTGCGCTTCGTCAGCCCGGCTCGGCCCGTTCCTGCTCCCCGCACCAAGTCAGTGGTGCGCTTCGTCAGCCCGGCTCGGCCCGTTCCTGCTCCCCGCACCAAGTCAGGGGTGCGTTTCGTCAGCCCGGCTCGGGCCGCTCCTGCTCCCCGCACCAAGTCAGGGGTGCGTTTCGTCAGCCCGGCTCGGGTCGTTCATGCTCCCCACACCAAGCCAGTGGTGTGCGTCGTCAGTCCGGCACAGCCCGTGCCTGTTCCACTGGTGCCTGGTTCAGCACAGGTCAGCTGCTTCACGCCGGAGCTAGAGCAATCCGCTCCACCAGTGTGCAGTCCAGCTCCGGTCAGCAGGGCCAGACCGGACCAGGGGTACTTTGGGGGGTTAGAAAGCGAGTGGGGATCATGCCCGAGCCGGATCCGCCGCCAAGGCGGAGTGCCCACCCGGTCCCTCCCCTGTAGATTGGTTGGCGCGGTCGGAGTCCGCGCCTTTAGGGGGTACTGTCACGCCCTGGCTCTGGGGACTCTAGTATGTTGAGCCAGGGTGTGAGTTTTCATGTGTGTTGGTTCTAGTTGTTGTATATCTATGTTGGCCAGGGTGGCTCCCAATCGGAGACGGCTGTAGCTCGTTGTCTCTGATTGGGAGTCATACTTAGGTAGCCGTTAGGCATTCATTCATTGTGGTTTCTTGTTCCGTGTTGGTTCGTGTATGTAACCAGGGACGTCACGTTTTCATTTAGTTGTTTTGTTCGTGTGCTACTTTATAATAATAAAATGTTCGCATTCAACGCTGCGCCTTGGTCCTCCTCTCTCACCGACGATCGTGACAGCAAGGGTGTTCTGGTGACACATTTATTGAATATAAATATTCCAAAGAAAACACTGAGGCATTAATTCAAGGTAGATGAAAATAATAAAACTGTACAACATTTGGCAAGATTCAATATATAGAAATGATACACCACTGACAATCTAGCTATGATATTCCAGATCCTCTCAAGACCGCGGCTGCCTATCTGCTGGAGGCTTCAAGAAGCACTAAAACAGACTTGATCTAGCTGATCTATAGTACATTCGGAAAGTATTCTGACCCGTTGACTTTTTCCACGTTGTTACGTTACAGCCTTATTCTAAAATTGATTTTTTTTCATCTCATCAATCTACACACAATACCCCATAATGACAAAGTGAAAATTGGTTTTTAGAAACTTTTGCAAATGTATAAAAAAATATATAAAAAAATACTTACAGTATTCAGGCCCTTTGCTATGAGACTCAAAATTGAGCTCAGGTGCATCCTATTTCCATTGATCATCCTTTTAGATGTTTCTACAACTTGGAGTCCACCTGTGGTAAATGTAATTGATTGGATATGATTTGGAAAGGCACACACCTGTCTATATATGGTCCCACAGTTGACAATGCATGTCAGAGCAAAAACTAAGCCATGAGGTCGAAGGAATTGTCCGTAGAGCTCCGAGACAGGATTGTGTCGAGGCACAGATCTGGGGAAGTGTACCAAAAATGTCTACAGCATTGAAGGTCCCCAAGAACACAGTGGCCGACATCATTCTTAAATGGAAGAAGTTTGGAACCACAACGACTCTTCCTAGAGCTGACCGCCCGGCAAAACTGAGTGATCGGGGGAGAAGGGCCTTGGTTAGGCAGGTGACAGAAATCCAGAGTTCATTTGTGGAGATGGAAGAAACTTCCAGAAGGACAACCATCTCTGCAGCACTCCAACAAGCAGGCCTTTATGGTAGAGTGGCCAGACGGAAGCCACTCCTAAGTAAAAGGCACATGACAGCCTTCCAACAGGACAACGACCCTAAGCACACAGCCAAGACAACACAGGAGTGGCTTCGGGACATGTCTCTGAATGTCCTTGAGTGGCCCTGCCAGACCCCGGACTTAAATCTGATTGAACATCTCTGGAGAGACCTGAAAATAGCTGTGCAGCGACGTTCCCCATCCAACCTGACAGAGCTTGAGAGGATCTGCAGAGAAGAATGGGGAAAAACTCCCCAAATACAGGTGTGCCAAGCTTGTAGCGTCATACACAAGAAGACTCAAGGCTGTAATCGCTGCCAAAGGTGCTTCAACAAAGTACTGAGTAAAGGGTCTGAATACTTATGAAAATGTTATATTTCAGTGTTTTATTTTTTATAAATTTGCCAAAATGTCTAAAAACCTGTTTTTGCTTTGTAATTATGGGGTATTGTGTGTTGATTGATGAGGGAAAAAAAATACATTTTAGAATAAGGCTGTAACGTAACAAAATGTGGAAAAAGTAAAGTGGTCTGAATACTTTCCGAATGCACTGTAGCTGTTCCTTTTGTTCAGGTTGGAAAGGGCAGTGTGGAGTGGAAAAGAGATTGCATAATCTGTGGATCTGTTAGGGTGGTATGCGAATTGGAGTGGATCTAGGGTTTCTGGGATGATGGTGTTGATGTGAGCCATGACCAGCCTTTCAAAGCACTTCATGGCTACAGACGCGAGTGCTACGGGTCGGTAGTCATTTAGGCAGGTTCCCTTGGCATTCTTGGGCACAGGGACTATGGTGGTCTGCTTGAAACATGTAGGTATTAAAGACTCGGTCAGGGAGAGGTTGAAAATGTCAGTGAAGGCTCTTGCCAGTTGGTCAGCGCATGCTCTGAGTACACGTCCTGGTAATCCGTCTGGCCCTGCGGCCTTGTGAAGACCTGTTTAAAGGTCTTATTCATATCGGCTACAGAGAGTGTGATCACACAGTCGTCCGGAAGAGCTGGTGCTCTCATGCATGCTTCAGTGTTGCTTGCCTCGAAGCGCGCATAGAAGTCATTTAGCTCGTCTGGTAGGCTCGCAGCGCGCATAGAAGTCATTTAGCTCGTCTGGTAGGCTCGCGTCACTGGGCAGCTCACAGCTGGGCTTCCCTTTGTAATCCGTATTAGTTTGCAAGCCCTGCTACATCCGACAAGTGTGAGAGCAGGTGTAGTAGGATTCAATCTAGTCCTGTATTGACGCTTTGCCTGTTAGATGGTTCGTCGGAGGGTATAGCGGGATTTCTTATAAGCGTCCGGATTAGTGTCCCGCTTCTTGAAAGCGGCAGCTCTAGCCTTTAGCTTAGTGCGGATGTTGCCTGTAATCCATGGCTTCTGGTTGGGATATGTAAGTACGGTCACTGTGGAGACGACGTCATCGATGCACTTATTGATGAAGCCAGTGACTGATGTGGTATACTCTTCAATGCCATCGGCTGAATCCCGGAACATTTTCCAATCTGTGCTAGTAGGATGTTAGATGGGCAGATAGACCAATGCCCAGTCTATTTTACCGTTACTATAGTGAAGTCTGTGGGTTATGGAATTTTAATATAGATGTTACCATTTTAGTAATCAACTTAGCTAGCTAGTAAAATACACTTTTTTTTGTCTCTCAGATGGGCAGACTGGAAACCCAGTGACAACACTTGGGTCTGCAGCTGCCATTTTCTGGTGGGAAAGAGAAACGTCCCTGCCACATACATCTTGTGCTGAGCCGTTGAATTACGACCCCACTTTGTCTCTGTACTGACGTTTTGCCTGTTTGATTCCCTTACGGAGGGCATAACTGGACTGTTTGTATTCGACCATATTCCCAGTCACCTTGCCGTGGTTAAATGCGATGGTTTGTGCTTTCAGTTTTGCGCGAAGTCTGCCATCTATCAATGGTTTTTGGTTCGGATAGGTTTTAAACGTCACATTGGGAACAACATCCCCTTTACACTTCCTGATGAACTCAGTCACCGTGTCAGTGTATACGTCAATGTCATTCTCAGAGGCAACCCGGAACATATCCCAGTCCGCGTGATCAAAATAATCTTCAAGCATGGATTCCAATTGGTCAGACCAGCATTGAATAGACCTTAGCACAGGTACATCCTATTTGAGTTTCTGCCTATAGGAAGGGAGGAGCAGAATGGAGTTGTGATCTGAGGGTGAGGGAGGGCCTTGTAGCCATCCCGGAAGGGAGAGTAACAATGGTCGAGAGTTTTTGAAGCGCGTGTACTACAGGCAATGTGTCGATAGAACTTCGATAACGTTTTCCCCAGATTTGTATCGTTAAAGTCCCCAGCTACAATAAATGCGGCCTCAGCATATGCGGTTTCCAGTTTGTACAAAGTCCAGTGTAGTTCTTTGAGAACCTTTGTTGCATCGGCTTGAGGGGGAATGTACACAGCTGTGACGATGACCGAAGAGAGTCGGATGAACAAAAGGACTTGAGTTCCTGTACGTTACTGCATTCACACCATGAGTAGTTAATCATGAAACATGACACAGAGTTCTTTATTTCTATCTACACGATGTACTAAGAACCCAGTCCACTCCGAATACCTCTTCTCTGCTGGCGGCATCTTGGAGCAGCCTCTGGGATAAGTTCAATCGCCTTGAGGGGTATGGACAAAGGATCCAATTCAAGAAAGTCGTATTTCTGGTTGAAATGCTGGTGAGTTACCGCCGCTCTGATGTCCAAAAGTTCTCCCCGGCTGTATATAATAACGCAAAAAAAATTATAGGTTAATAATGTAAGTAAATAACACACACACTAAAAAAATACTACAAAGTTGCTTAGGAGCTAGAAACAGAGCGGCCATGTCTATCAGCGCCTCTTGTCGCCCCTGACCCGTAGTTGTGCGGGATACACCAGAGACAATGGGATTCGTTTTTCCCATAGCTTTTCTTTATGGAGTTGAATTCTCTGCGTTTCATGTAGAGGTCTCTGCTCATGTCGTCGTTGATGTAGATCCGATGGACCTCATACATCAATTACAATTACCCCTGACTTTTTGGCTTGGGTGGCCAGTCGTAGAGATCTTTCTTACTGTCCATACAGTTAAGGAACTTTGCGATGATACCCCTTGGGTTTGCTGCTCGTGTCCCCTCTCGGACCGCCTGTTTGATGTGCTTTCAAGGATATTTACGAAACAAAGATTTGAACGGCGATTGAAGTCCTCCATCCCGTTTAATCTTTCAGTAAGCCCGTAATTATGTCTTTTTCGTGCGTTTTCGGCCTCTTCCACACGTTTGCTCAGTTCAGTCATATCAGTTTAGATTTTTATTTACATCATTGGATATACCCCTGGGGGTACCTAGCCTATCCACAGGTTTTTTTAGAAGACTCATAAGACCATAGGCCTACTGGTAAAATGCACATGAAGAGGTACTTCTGGGGTTGCCCGACAACTCAAACTGAATTCTTCCGCTGCTCTATCATTTGCTACACACTTCAGTCTGAGACTGCCATCATTGAAGTTGTTTGTGGTGATGTCAAAACAAAGTCATCAGCGATTGGATCATCTCTAACCAAAGTATCAAAGCCAATGATGCATTTTCAAAACAACGCTTCACCCACGTGTGTTCTGGCTCTGGCTCAACCCATCGGTTTCTGGGACCAATCAGACGGTCTAGGATGGATTTCCATTCTAGAAATCATCAGGGAAGTACTGAGATCCAAAATCATTGAGGAAAAGAAACCATCCGTGGGCGTGGCGTTTGGGTAGCCGGGCAACTTCAGGGGAACTCCTGGCAGAGCAAAATTCAGTTGGTGGTACAGTAACAGAAAAAGGTTGGGAACCACTGGTCTAGCCTACCGTATTTGTAATATGAAACAACTGAACTAGGCCGATATGAGCTTGTTTCAGATTTTCATCGCTGACTAAATCCATCAAGTTAGGTCTGACTACTACTCATTCAATATGCCTTGTTATCGTTGGTGAACTGACTAGGCAATTATCACATCATTAGCATCCTACTGTTGACATACGGCTATATCAAGAGAGCATTTCAAGAACTGATTAATTAACATAGGCTAATCTTTTAACAGTCTAACATAACTTTCTGTGAAGGACGGTATGAGCGAAAACAGCTCTCTCTGGCATGTCTGTTTCAATCCATGCAGCGACACGCACTGAACTACCGCAACACCACACGTTTCCTTGCGAGTCAATGCGTTCGCCTACACCCGTTGCTGCGATCAAAGCATGTGCGGGCAAGAAAGTGGGTAATGGAAACCATTCAACCACTTCATCTTTATTCGACACTGTAGGTTTTTGCGTAAATGTTTAGTTTTTTTTGGTGTGACGTCATTACGTTCAGCTGTTTTTATTGACACATGATAGTTAAATGGAAACGCACCGTAGCAGGCAATTGACTAATCTATTTTCTACAAAAACTCACTGGACAAGTTAATGGAAACATAGCTACTGGTATGAACGGACTACCAAAGTCCTCCTGCTCGAGGGAGGAAAATAATACTACTACGACTATGGGGGGCGGGCCTGTGCGGAGGCCTAGAGATTTTTTCTCCTCGCCCGAGTCCTGTGATTGGCTCAGCTCCAACTTCAGACAGTTGAGTCAAAAACCACAATGTGCCAACTAGAAGCCTTGTTTTGCGTATTTTAGGGTAGTTCTGACCTCAAATTGCATGCATGTTACGCGAAATGCGTGCAGGTTGGCAGGTCTGTTATTGGGCATGTTTATTCTTCCAGGACTAGGCTTAATCTTTGTCCGAGAAACTGGCCCGTAGTGTATTTTCTCTACAAACGGATGAATATTGTGTAGTAGTACTAGTAATGTACACAAAGATGTCTTAGACTCTAGACTCGAAACAAAAGTAAACAGATTTGGCTCAAAACCTGCCTTAGCTGGGTCTATGCAATTGTTTAAACAACTACTCCCCTCGCTCACACATATCTAAATAGGATATTTACTTTTACTGCAGAATGTTAACAAGAAAACACAGTTGGGAGTTATTTTTCTTCTCCCGCAAAGCATCTTCAGGTGAGTCATCTCAGGATCTGTGCATACCTAGACAGTGACTTCAGCCATCAGACGTTGAAACTGGGGGTCGCATGTCTGCCATGTTGTTGTTATAATAGCCCTTTTCTGTGGTGTGCGGACATGCAAGCGTGGGTGTGCGTTTACAAAGGATCGCTCTCTCCATCTTTCACTACTCACAAGGCAAGAGACAGCCAAGTGTGTGTCATGCCTCTTATAGCTTTGTTCTAACACAATACAGACATGAGCCTGTCGTGCTGGTGTGAGTGTGAAGGGTGGATGAAGGAGGGCATAGATAAAGACAACAACATTGAGTCATCCAGCCATATGTCTGCTCAAAGACCTCTTTGTACGAGCACGGTTACATGCACACAATAATGTGATTATTATTATATGTAGTCCCCTGTAGCTCAGTTGGTAGAGCATGGCGCTTGCAACGCCAGGGTTGTGGGTTCGTTTTCCACGGGGGGCCAGTATGAAAAATGTATGCACTCACTAACTGTAAGTCGCTCTGGATAAGAGCATCTGCTAAATGACTAAAATGTAAAATGTAAAACAATTATTGTGGATTGCCAGGTTAATATAACAGTTTGTTTAAAACGTTGACGTGCTTTGCAAGAAGAACGATTTCCCTAATAATCCTGTTTACGTGGACAGAAAATCGCCAGTCAAAATAAACCACAGTCACCATTTTATTTTTGATTCCAAGTTCGGACATATAAAGTTTGTATGTGAAAAATATTTATAAGATGCCTACTTTCAGTTTTTCCGAACTCACTTTACTGGTGCATAAAAGGGAGGATTGTGCTACCCGGTGCTGGCATATGTGCAAATCAAATACACTGCTGGAATGCCGATTAAAGGAGCATTATGTAGAATTTTTGCATTATAATGTCAGAAAATCAGAAAATGTCCATAATATATCTGCAGTAATAGTGGAATGATAGTGTGTTTTTTTTTATGCTTTGAGCCGGTACGGCTCTTGTTTTCAAATTGGAGGGCTGCACCCTCTATGAGCAGCGTCAATCGGAGATGTGGTCATCTTTTTCCGAGCGCAATCGACAATTGGGGATTTCTTAGGAAGCGTCCAGCCCCACCGGTTGCGGATACAGGTGGGGCAATGCAAATAGTCTGGGTAGCCATTTGATTAGATGTTCAGGAGTCTTATGGCTTGGGGGTAGAAGCTGTTTAGAAGCCTCTTGGACCTAGACTTGGCACTCCGGTACCGCTTCCCGTGCGGTAGCAGAGAGAACAGTCTATGACTAGGGTGGCTGGAGTCTCAACCTGCTCCACTACAGCCCCGTCGATGAGAATGGGGGCGTGCTTGGTCCTCTTCTTTTTCCTGCAGTCCACAATCATGTCCTTTGTCTTGATCACGTTGAGGGAGAGGTTGTTGTCCTGGCACCACACAGCCAGGTCTCTGACCTCCTCCCTATAGGCTGTCTCGTCGTTGTCGGTGATCAGGCCTACCACTGTTGTGTCATCAGCAAACTTAATGATGGTGTTGGAGTCATGCCTGAGGGACTACAGGAGGGGACTGAGCACACACCCCTGAGGGGCCCACGTGTTGAGGATCAGGGTTAGCTTTATGCTATCTAAATTGTATGGCTGTCTTGATAAATAACTAAGGTGTACATGGTATTTACGATCTAAAACCAGTCAGGATATTGACATAAGCATGTGTGTTTTTTAGAGTCATGATCATTTAGAACCTACTTATATTTTGCATTGGCGGCTAGCCAACGTTTCATGTGCATGGTGCTCGGTAGTATAGTTGCCTCGCCTTTTTGAGACTTCCAAGTGACTAACGTTATTACAGAACATTACTGAAAAAACAATGTTAGCTTGCTAACTAACATTATATAGATTGGTAGAGAGTTGACAAGCAAGCTCACTAGCTAGGTTTTGTGACATGCATTAGCAAGCTAGCTAGATAGATATAAGGTGACATGCGTGATATAATAATGAGACGTGCAAAATAAAAATGTAATAATCTTCTAGTTATGAAAAGGCCCCACCACAATCCACTCCAAGGAAAGTGTTACCTCTGCCTGCTTTATCAAGCACTGGAGTGGCGTCCAGCACCACACTTAATTTCAATAGGAGAATAGCTAGATACTTTTTTCCTAGTCCTTTCAATGATGGCTATTGGGTAGTGTGAACTTTCTTGTGTGTGCATCATTTATGGTTGGTTTCTGTGTTTTTGTGTCCCTGTCGTTGTGCCTGCCTTCTTTGAGTAGCCTATGTGGGGGTGTATCTCTCTGGTACTGTCATGTCTTTCTCTCTAGTATTCAAAATGTTTGCCAGTAATGAAGGTACTATATGCTTGGAGTATAACCAACTGTCTTTTTCTAAAGGGGAGACGAGTTTCTGGAGGAGCCTGGTTACAAGGACGGTTTTTTTCATACAGTGAAATGCCTTTCTTGCAAACTCAAACTCAAAACCCAACAATGCAATAATTAATAACAATGTTATAATCTAGAAAAAAAACACGAGAAATAAGAATAAGAAATACACAATAAAGTAAGCATACAATATACAGGAAATATTTTAAAAAATACATTTTCAATACCATATTTAGAATGTGCAGGGATACTGGAGCGATGGAGGTAGATATGTATAGGGGTAAGGAGGACTAGGCAACAGAATATAAGATAAACAGAGTAGCTGTCACAACTTCCTCCGAGGCTGCCTCCTCTCCTTGTTCGGGCAAGCTTCGGCGTTCGTCGTCACCGGCCTTCCAGCCACTGCCGCTCCTCATCTCATCATTCCATTTGTTTTGTCTTGATTATTACACACACCTGGTTCATATCCCCTCATCAGTACCTGTATAAGTGTTCCCTCTGCCCCCTTGTCTTTGTGTGTGATTGTTCATTGTAGAGGATACATAGCTCGGTGGAGCTAGATTTGTATTGTGTATCGCCGGGATATTCACCCGTGTGCCTTGTCTTCCCCAGTGCGCCGTTTACCGCACTGGTTTATATTACTCATTGCTGCGTACCTCTGTTTATTTGAATAAACCATTTATTCCGTGATTTCCTCTCCTGCGCCTGACTCCGTCCAACATCACCCGCTACAGTAGCAGCAGCTTGTACTGTATGTGAGCGTTTGTATAGAGTCAATATAAATGTATGTGCATATTATGTGTGAATGAGCAAATTATGGAGTGAGTGTTTGTGTGTGTGTGTGTGTGAGTGTGTAGGGCACTGTGAGTGTGCATAGAGACAGTGCAAAAATGTAAGTAAAAGGTCAATAAAGATAGTCTGTGTAGCTATTTTGTTAGCTATTTTGTTAGCTATTTATCAGTCGTATTGCTTGGGGATAGAAGCTGTTCAAGAGCCTGTTAGTGATGCACTGGTACCTCTTGCTGTGCGGCAGCAAAAAAAAAATTGTCTATGGCTTGGGTGGTTGGAGTCTTTAGCGATTTTCCGGCCCTTCTTTTCACACCGACTGACAGAGGTCATGGATGGCAGGGAGCTCGGCCCCAGTGATGTACTAGGCTGTCCGCACAACCCACTGTAGCGCCATGCGATCGAGGGCGGTGCTATTGCCATACCAAGCAGTGATGCAGCCAGTCAATATGCTCTCAATGGTACAGCTATATAACCTTTTGAGGATTTGAGGGTCCGTGCCAAACTTTTTCAACCTCTTCACGACTGTGCGTGTGTGTTTGGACCATTTAAAGTCTTTGGACACCGATGAACTTGAGGCTGTCTACCTGCTCCACTGCTGCCCCGTCGATGTGGATGGGGGACTGCTCGCCCTCCTGTTTCCTATAGTCCATGATCAGCTCCTTCGTCAGTGACGGCCAGGTCACTGACCTCCCTGTAGGCTGACTCATCATCACCGGTGATCAGGCCTAACACTGTTGTGTTGTCAGCGAACTTGATGATGGTGTTGGAGTCGTGCGTGGCCACGCAGTCGTGGGTGATCAGGGAGCACAGGAGGGGACTAAGCACACACCCCAGTGTTAAGGGTCAGCGAGGCGGAGGTGGGTCGGCCCGTCAGGAAGTCCAGGATCCAGTTGCAGAGGGAGGTGTTCAGACCCAGAGTCCTGAGCTCGGTGACGAGCTTGGAGGGGACAATGGTGTTGAACGATGAGCTGTAGTCAATGACCAGCATTCTCACATAGGTATTCCTCTTATCTAGGTAGGTGAGGGCATTGTGGAGAGCAATTGAGAATGCATCGTCTAATGATCAGTTGGGGCGGTATGCAAATTGGAGTGGGTCAAGGGTGGCTGGGATGGTGGAGTTAATGTGTGCCATAACCAGCCTCTCAAAGCACTTCATGATTACAGAAGTGAGTGCTACAGGGCAGTAGTCATTGTGGCATGAAGCCTTAAGAGTTCTTACTCTAAGGCTTGTTGTACAGATCTTATTCAGTCAATTTGCTTTTTTTGTTATGTTTTATCACTTCTATTTAGCCTGATGAATATGAGCATCTCCGAAGAGACCATAGAAGTAAATGAAGATGAGGTCAATGACCTAATGAATAGTGTGTAAGTGTAAGATTGTTCTTAGTATTTGTGATGTGCTAGTGTGCTTACTTTTGTTGTTTGTATTTACAATTATATTATTCTGTCTTAAATGTGATAGCATCGATTGGGATGATGAAATTGGTGCTGACAAGAGTGGTGCTGATGAGACCTGGAGTCCCTCAAAGGAATCACAGGTGAATGAAGATTCTGATGAAGAGGAGTCTGACGAGTTTGAAGATTCTAGGGACAGCAGCTCGGACAAAGAATACATTCCTTCACTTTGTGTGCAGAATGTTTATCATTCCATGCCTTTAGCCATGTATACATTTTTAAATGTGCATCTTATGCTACATCTGTGCCGTTTCTCCAACAGGTGGATCTCTCCATCCACAGCTGTGCATTGATAGACTACCAGTCATCAGTATGGAAGAGAAAGTGCATGACTCCATTATTTTAGAAGACTCTTCAGCCACAGACATACCTCCATCCACAGACGCACCTCCATACACAGACACGCCTGACCCACATCAAGTGATTTGCAAGGATGACATCATTGGCAAGCATGCATCCAATCATTTATGAAGACAGTGTAATACATCTGACAAACTTTCTTGTGCTACCTGTGGATCAGTGCCCATTCCACAACCAGGGACCAGGTGAAGATTTCCATGCCCTTCCACCCTTTGAGGTCCACATCAGTTCGAGAGGCATATCAAGCATCATTGAATGGGTGAGTTAATCCAATTCTAAGATGGGTTTGTTGTATTTCTCTAACTGCATGCAATGAAGAATGTCACAGACTTGTATCTTTGAGCTTCCTATGCTATTTAGACATTGGTTGGCATCCACCCAAGTAAGTATGCTTGCGCAAATGTATTTGTGCAAGAAAATCTGTAACTTGGTAATAGTATTTGTTTTTTTAAATCCAGGTTGTGTCTCATTGAAATAAAATCTCAGTGAAGAGTGGGATGCTTGCAGGTGACTTTTTGTTGGCCACAAACATTTTGCTGTCTGGGAATAATTACTCAAAAATGCTCCTCCTTTTCAAATTCATGAACAAGGGGATGGTTTCCAGTAGCACTTTTTTCAACATTCAAGACTCATACTGTGTGGACTATAATAAAATTGTTCTGTATGGAGAAAAGGTCTGTGATCATTGACCATCTGCGAACCAAAGACTGTGTGGTAGCCCTAGGTAAGACTTCATTGTTTTTGTGCTTAAAGTACACCACAAGTATTTAACATGGATGTCCTGCTTTTTTATTTATTACTTCAATGTCTCTTACAATTTCAGCTAATGGCCGCATGGACTCGCCAGGCTACTGTGCACAGTATAACACCTACACTACATTGGAGAATGATTCCAAAGACATCATCTCCATAGTGAACATTGACAAGAGGGAGTCCCAGAGAAACTGCAATCTTTGATTAGGACCATTGATCAGCTGATTACAGAGATCCCACTAAAATAAATCTGCACAGATGCACATTCTCAGATTTCTTATGGTTTGGTTATGACCATGCACATCTAAAATGTATATTTTGCAAGATTGAATCGTTTTAGAAATATATATATATCATATTTTTTCAGACCCAGCAAAAGGAAAATATAAAGACACCGGAATACAGCACTCTCTCGATATGTGGCATGGAGTCAAGAACCTGGCCAAGAAAATCCATGCAGTCAGTATGCAATAATAGATATTACAGTATATATTTTTTAAATGTTATGATATGAAGATGTTGCTCCAGTGTTGGAATTGTTATCATATCTAAACAGCAGATAAACTCATCCTGTGGTCGAAGGAGGTTGTCAACCACTTTTGGTGGTGCTGTAAAAGGTCGGACACATACAGTACGAGGAGTTTATTGTAAGTCATATTTATCTTGTCTTATTTATTACTCTCATGTGTTATGGTTGAGTGATAATGTACTTACTGTATTGTGCTTTGCTGTGAGCTAGCACTTGTCCCTGTGTGGCTGAAATCATATCTGCAATAGGCAAAGTGGGGAATGACACTGATGATGGTTGAAAAAATGTTTCAGGACCTGTGGAGAGGTGTTATTCACCATGTGGTGAATGAACACACATGGACACTGGGACATTTCGAACATGACTGCCTGGTGGACAACTACACCAAGGAATGGATAAAAATGGGCTCTTCAGCACATCAGGCTCTCACAGACATCGTCCTCAACACAAGGTGGCTGAAAGATCTTCATAAATGCAATAACTTTATATTTTCTCAGAATCCTTCCCCCTATTTAGCAATTGGTTACAGATAATGGTCCATTATGCATTACTGCAGTACTGTCCTTGGGGACCACCAAAACATTTATTAAAATATTGTTCTATTGGTCACAGAGGAGAGGGTTGGGAAACCTTGCATTAGGGTTATGTTTGACATGCACACAGCCAAAGGAGGATTACATGGCATATTATTATTATTATTATTATTATTATTATTATTATTACATTTGTTGATTTCATGATGCATTAATTATGACTTGTCTGTGTTCTGTTTTATTTTTTTATTTTTTTTACAGATCAACAGCTATGTGACCGACCGGCTCAATTTGGTCTTATGTAGCAACATTTGAAACTGTGTTTTTTACATTGGATTAAAGTAGGGACTCCGAGCTAGAAAATGGTATTTCATACACTACAGTTGATGAACAATAACGAAAGTAATTCTGCTATGAAAGTTGATAAACTTGTAACCCCACTTTTGAAAAAATGGCCCTCGATTGTTTTAGTATTCCTACTGAAGAGCTATTCTTTGTCTACACCCATTCAGCATCGTTCACACCCTCTTAAGCCTTAGCCCCACCCATCTCTTTAAGGATTCACATGCATGACATCAGCAGCCTGGTGGTCCAAAATAGCATAACTGGTGTATTTTAACACCAATAAACCCATCGGTTTAAAATGAATTTAGTATATGTCAATCTAGCAAACCAGGCAACTAAAAGCAACTTTCTAAACAATGTTTTGGTTAGTTTCTAGCTTGTTAGCTAGCTAGCTAATGTTAAGTTAGCTGCCTAGCCAGTTCAAATAATGACCATATCATATACAGTGGGGCAAAAAAGTATTTAGTCAGCCACCAATTGTGCAAGTTCTCCCACTTAAAAAGATGAGAGAGGCCTGTAGTTTTCATCATAGGTACACGTCAACTATGACAGACAAAATGAGAAAAAAAATTCCAGAAAATCACATTGTAGGATTTTTTATGAATTTATTTGCAAATTATGGTGGAAAATAAGTATTTGGTCAATAACAAAAGTTTCTCAATACTTTGTTATATACCCTTTGTTGGCAATGACACAGGTCAAACGTTTTCTGTAAGTCTTCACAAGGTTTTCACACACTGTTGCTGGTATTTTGGCCCATTCCTCCATGCAGATCTCCTCTAGAGCAGTGATGTTTTGGGGCTGTCGCTGGGCAACACAGACTTTCAACTCCCTCCAAAGATTTTCTATGGGGTTGAGATCAGGAGACTGGCTAGGCCACTCCAGGACCTTGAAATGCTTCTTACGAAGCCACTCCTTCATTGCCCGGGCGGTGTGTTTGGGATCATTGTCATGCTGAAAGACCCAGCCACGTTTCATCTTCAATGCCCTTGCTGATGGAAGGAGGTTTTCACTCAAAATCTCACGATACATGGCCCCATTCATTCGTTCCTTTACACGGATTAGTCGTCCTGGTCCCTTTGCAGAAAAACAGCCCCAAAGCATGATGTTTCCACCCCCATACTTCACAGTAGGTATGGTGTTCTTTGGATGCAACTCAGCATTCTTTGTCCTCCAAACACGACGAGTTGAGTTTTTACCAAAAAGTTCTATTTTGGTTTCATCTGACCATATGACATTCTCCCAATCCTCTTCTGGATCATCCAAATGCACTCTAGCAAACTTCAGACAGGCCTGGACATTTACTGGCTTAAGCAGGCGGACACGTCTTGCACTGCAGGATTTGAGTCCCTGGCGGCGTAGTGTGTTACTGATGGTAGGCTTTGTTACTTTGGTCCCAGCTCTCTGCAGGTCATTCACTAGGTCCCCCCCGTGTGGTTCTGGGATTTTGCTCACCGTTCTTGTGATCATTTTGACCCTACGGGGTGAGATCTTGCGTGGAGCCCCAGATCGAGGGAGATTATCAGTGGTCTTGTATGTCTTCCATTTCCTAATAATTGCTCCCACAGTTGATTTCTTCAAACCAAGCTGCTTACCTATTGCAGATTCAGTCTTCCCAGCCTGGTGCAGGTCTACAATTTTGTTTCTGGTGTCCTTTGTCAGCTCTTTGGTCTTGGCCACAGTGGAGTTTGGAGTGTGACTGTTTGAGGTTGTGGACAGGTGTCTTTTATACTGATAACAAGTTCAAACAGATGCCATTAATACAGGTAACGAGTGGAGGACAGAGGAGCCTCTTAAAGAAGAAGTTACAGGTCTGTGAGAGCCAGAAATCTTGCTTGTTTGTAGGTGACCAAATACTTATTTTCCACCATAATTTGCAAATAAATTCATAAAAAATCCTACAATGTGATTTTCTGGATTTTTTTTTCCTCAATTTGTCTTTCATAGTTGACGTGTACCTATGATGAAAATTACAGGCCTCTCTCATCTGTTTAAGTGGGAGAACTTGCACAAATAGTGGCTGACTAAATACTTTTTTTCCCCACTGTAGCTGACAGTCTTAACTTTAGCAAATTTGTATTCATTATTACAGGAAAATAAACTAGCCACAAGATCATTATTTACAAGTTAATGTCAAGCTAATTACAGAAAACAGCTTACGGTTGTGAGTGTGACTTAATAAAAGCAGGGCATACTACCAGAGAATTTTAGAACTTGGACACTGTCTGGTTGGCCTAACGTTATATCCTGATTTGACTTTGGTGCAGGTCGTGTTGTTCTTCACATTACCATCTCTGGTAAACACACACTATATGAAATAAAATTAAAGTTTATTTGACACATGCACAGGATACAGAAGGTGTAAATGGTACAGTGAAATGGTTACTTGCAGAGTGGAGTCTTTTGTTTAGACATGTAGCTAGCTAGCTAAACAATGAACCATAATCCCAACCCATAACGTTATACCCTGCATGAATCTGCAGGTAGCTAACCAACTAGGTTCAATGTTAGCTAGCTAGCTAACATTAGGCAATAACTAGCAATGCAAATGGCTCTGAGAAACAAATAATATTACTACACAGATCATACACATAACGTTAGCTAGTGAGCCAGCCACTAGGCTCGTAATTTAACAATTGTATTCGTATTTACAGATGGCATACAAGTTTATTATTAAGGCGCATGAAAGTTCACGTTCCAGAAGGCTTTTCTGCCCAAAAAAAAGCTTTTTGATAAAAAAAAATATATATGTTAAAATGCCTCTCCTGTGAAGTAGTGACGTGCAATATGTGCCTAGTTTCCTGAAACTAGTCACATATTGAGTCATACCAGAACCATATTCTGATGTCCGCAAGCAAGCGTTTTTCCTTTTCACCACAAGTCTATGAGGCCAGAACACTGCTGGAAGCACTAGATTACAACTTCCACAAGGACAGACCAGCCAGGCAGAATGCAGATGGCACCAAGATGTAAGTCCCCACTCTATTAAGTTGATAGGTTGGAGAAGGACGTTTTGAACAACACAACTTTTCAAGTCTGCCACTCACACATTGGCCAAACACAGGGTCTTTTTAAATTCATATTTCCTGAATTGCTTACATCCTCTCTCCTTGCCTCCTTCTCAAAACCTTTTGGAGAAGAGGGTCAGAGGGGAGTGACCCTGGACTTTCTTCTACCATATGATTGAGTAGGCGAGGATGTGGGATACAATAAAACATTTAAAGTCATTGAATATAAACAGGAACTTCTCAGTGTATTTGCAGTGTATTGTAAACTATCCAATTTACTTTCTCTAAACCATTGAGGGAGGTGATGCACAACCTTATTTGTTCTATTGTACTCCGATTGCAAGATCTGTGACCTTACTAATTGTCCTTGAAAGTTAATGTTTTATATTTTATAACACAATGCATACTCTCACATTATGTTGGTTTATAGCTACAGAAGACTGTATAAAAAAAGCTAAACGTTGGAGTGTCTACTCACTAAAGACTAAGAAGACATATGGATACATTCCAGACCTCCAATGCAAGATTTGGAGGAAGCTGTTGGAATCTGGTGGCGGGATGTCAAGGAGAAGAACCCTAAATCAAATCAAATCTAATTTTATTTGTCACATGCGCCGAATACAACAGATTTACAACCTTACCGTGAAATGCTTACTTACAAGCCCTTAACCAACAATGCAGTTTTAAGAAAATAAGAGTTAAGAAAATATTTACTAAATAAACTAAAGTTTAAAAAAAAGTAATACAATAAAAATAACAATAACGGTACCGAGTCAATGTGCGGGGGTACAGGTTAGTCAAGGTAATTGAGGACATATGTACATGAAGGTAGGGGTAAAGTGACTATGCATAGATAATTAACAGCGAGTAGCAGCAGTGTAAGGGGATCAATGCAAATAGTCCGGGTAGCTATTTGATTAATTGTTCAGCAGTCTTATGGCTTGGGGGTAGAAGCTGTTAAGGAGCCTTTTGGACCTGGACTTGGCGCTCCAATACCACTTGCCGTGTGGTAGCAGAGAGAATAGTCTATGAATTAGGTGGCTGGAGTCTTTGACAGTTGTTGGGGCCTTCCTCTGACACAGCCTAGTATAGAGGTCCTGCATGGCAGGAAGCTTGGCCCCTGTGATGTGCTGGGCCATACACACTACTAGGGCTGTGGCGGTCAGGAAATTTCATCAGCCGGTGATTGTCAAGCAAATAACTGCCTGTCTCACGGTAATTGACTGTTAATTAACATAAACACATTTAGCATCTCCTGACACCACACATAGCCTACAAGCCACTGATGAAAATAAAAAAAATGCACTCACTAACTGTAAGTTGCTCTGGATAAGAGCGTCTGCTAAATGACTAAATGACTATGCCATATGGCTGTGGGCTACACTAGTTCATTTAGCAGACAAGATTTGCTTAGAATTCCGTGGCATTATTTTATAGTATGAAGAATAGAGTTGAACAAAGCTGAATAAAATAGAACAGATATTTTCTCCAAATGATTTGAGGGAGTGTGCAAATGCGGCTATTCTGTGTTGAGCGGTTAACAAAGGAATAGGTACTCCTATTCGCTTCATTTAGAGTTAGTTGTTCTACAAACGTTGGGCTATATGTTTACATTTGCAGGCTGCATGATGCGACTCTAATGATGATTTGAAAAAAGTCGCTTGAAAGGCATGAGCTCTGCTTTGTTTTTTTGCACAGGCTGTACACACTTCATCAGTTTCTCATTCACAATTTGACGAGCACTTGATAATGCCTCGAATTTGCCGGTGGCATCACCTTTGTGTGGCCGTAATGCACCCTAAAAAATCCATGTCTCTCCCTGAGTGCTCCGAAGCACCTCTCACTCACATGGCTCTCCATCACGTGATCGGGTCTTTCTCACATGCTACAAGTGAAGACAGTCACATTGGGGACGCAACTGCGCGCGTCCTTGGCCAATTCCAAGGTGCATATTGAAGATATTGGAAGAACTGTCCACATTTACTTTTCGTCAGCCAAAACGATGAGTAGGCCTAACAAACAGCAAAAGCACTAGCCTATGTCAATCTACTATCCCCCATAGTACAAAAGCCGACCTATTCTATTCTGTGCAATAAATAAATATTCCAAACATAGTCTGGGACAGTTGTGGGATGCGATAGATCCCAAATGAATACAACCACTAGCATCAAAAAACATTTTCTTACGCAATGAGGCTGATGCAACAGATCAGAACGTTTAGCTTAAAATGTTGATAACGATTTGGCTATTTCTTCACATTATAAGCGCAGCAATGCGCATACGGCAGTAGGCTACAGTGAGGGAAAAAAGTATTTGATCCCCTGCTGATTTTGTACGTTTGCCCACTGACAAAGAAATTATCAGTCTATAATTTTAATGGTAGGTTTATTTGAACAGTGAGAGACAGAATAACAACAACAAAATCCAGAAAAACGCATGTCAAAAATGTTATAAATTGATTTGCATTTTAATGAGGGAAATAAGTATTTGACCCCCTCTCAATCAGAAAGATTTCTGGCTCCCAGGTGTCTTTTATACAGGTAATGGGCTGAGATTAGGAGCACACTCTTAAAGGGAGTGCTCCTAATCTCAGCTTGTTACCTGTATAAAAGACACCTGTCCACAGAAGCAATCAATCAATCAGATTCCAAACTCTCCACCATGGCCAAGACCAAAGAGCTCTCTAAGGATGTCAGGGACAAGATTGTAGACCTACACAAGGCTGGAATGGGCTACAAGACCATCGCCAAGCAGCTTAGTGAGAAGGTCACAACAGTTGGTGTGATTATTCGCAAATGGAAGAAACACAAAATAACTGTCAATCTCCCTCGGCCTGTGGCTCCATGCAAGATATCACCTCGTGGAGTTGCAAAGATCATGAGAATGGTGAGGAATCAGCCCAGAACTACACGGGAGAATCTTGTCAATGATCTCAAGGCAGCTGGGACCATAGAAAACAATTGGTAACACACTACGCCGTGAAGGACTGAAATCCTGCAGCGCCCGCAAGGTCCCCCTGCTCAAGAAAGCACATATACAGGCCCATCTGAAGTTTGCCAATGAACATCTGAATGATTCAGAGGAGAACTGGGTGAAAGTGTTGTGGTCAGATGAGACCAAAATCGAGCTCTTTGGCATCAACTCAACTCGCCGTGTTTGGAGGAGGAGGAATGCTGCCTATGACCCCAAGAACACCATCCCCACCGTCAAACATGGAGGTGGAAACATTATGCTTTGGGGGTGTTTTTCTGCTAAGGGGACAGGACAACTTCACCGCATCAAAGGGACGATGACCGGGGCCATGTACCGTCAAATCTTGGGTGAGAACCTTCTTCCCTCAGCCAGGGCATTGAAAATGGGTAATGGATGGGTATTCCAGCATGACAATGACCCAAAACACACAGCCAAGGCAACAAAGGAGTGGCTCAAGAAGAAGCACATTAAGGTCCTGGAGTGGCCTAGCCAGTCTCCAGACCTTAATCCCATAGAAAATCTGTGGCGGGAGCTGAAGGTTCGAGTTGCCAAACATCAGCCTCGAAACCTTAATGACTTGGAGAAGATCTGCAATGAGGAGTGGAACAAAATCCCTCCTGAGATGTGTGCAAACCTGGTGGCCAACTACAAGAAACATCTGACCTCTGTGATTGCCAACAAGGGTTTTGCCACCAGGTACTAAGTAATGGTTTGCAGAGGGGTCAAATACTTATTTCCCTCATTAAAATGGAAATCAATTTATAACATTTTTGACATGCGTTTTTCTGGATTTTGTTGTTGTTATTCTGTCTCTCACTGTTCAAATAAACCTACCATTAAAATTATAGACTGATCATGTCTTTGTCAGTGGGCAAACATACAAAATCAGCAGGGGATTTAAATACTTTTTTCCCTCACTGTATAAGCGCAAATGTTCCATTAGCGGGAAAACACCATTATCAAAAGTGACCGCAAATGTGATTATGCATGAAATGCTTTTATTATAAAGGTGCATTTTTACGGTGAAAATTATCTTCCCCAAACTTGAAACTCACGCGCTGCTTATGTATGCCAGCTAGGCCCCATACCCCTTGTAAAGCGGATTAATTTTAAGATGTTATTTGTGATACAAACCTTATCAAAACATATCGGCCTATGGGCTAGGCTACATGAGGGGGAATAGGCATGTTGTGCCCTCTTCACGACTGTCTTGGTGTGTTTGAACACTTCTCAGGCCGGAAGACCCTATTTATTGTTTACACCTGTTTCCCATTATGTTGTATTGTATTCCCTATATTACCCCCTGTCTCTCATTGGTTATTGTGTGTGATTGTTCTTTGTCATTCCGGCAGTTGCTTTGGTGTACGGGTTATTGTGTTTTCCTCCCTGTTTGGAGGTTTGTTGTTTTTGTACTATATTTACTGTGTTCAGTAAAAGTACGTTGCCAGCCGCTCTGTGTCCTGCGTTTGACTTCGCTGACCGCATACACGTCGCGTGACAGAATCACACACCTAGACATGGAGTCAGCAGGAGCGGCGGTGCCAGCTGGATCAATGGAGGAGCGCGTAGCACAACAAGCGGCCATGATCCAGGCTCTCGGCACCGCCATGGAACGGGTGGTGAACACCATGGAGCGATGGGAAAGAGGAGGTTTGACCACACCTCCTCCGACGATACCACCACCATCAGCTATACCCATATCAGCTTCACCTCCGGGGTCCAGTGGGATTCGGCTCTCGCTCCCGAGGGCTTATGATGGCACAGCGGCCGGGTGTCAGGGTTTCCTGCTCCAAGTGGAACTCTACCTGGCAACCATCCACCCGGTGCCCTCGGGATACGAGAGCGTGGCCGCCCTCATCTCCTGTCTGTCCGGCAAGGCGCTGGAGTGGGCCAACGCCGAGTGGGGGGGAATAGACGCCGCTACAGTCAACTATGCGGAGTTCACCAGCCGCTTCAGGGCGGTGTTCGATCATCCCCCAGAGGGGAAGGCGGCGGGTGAGCGTCTGTTCCACCTCAGACAGGGGAAGAGGAGCGCGCAGGAGTTCGCACTGGACTTCCGGACTCTGGCTGCCAGCGCGGGATAGAATGAGAGGGCCCTCATCGACCACTACAGGTGCAGCCTGAGGGAGGACGTACGTTGGGAATTGGCCTGCAGGGACACCAACCTAAGCTTCGATCAGCTGGTGGACATGTCGATTCGCCTAGATACCCTGTTGGCTACCCGCGGACGTCCGGAGTCGGGGCTGTCCATTCCATCCCCCAGCACTTCCGAGCCGAGCCCTATGGAGCTCGGGGGTGCTGGTGCTAGGGAGATCAGGAGAGAGACCAGGAGAGAGGCCGTCCCCTGCACCAACTGTGGCCGCAGAGGACACACTGCGGGTCGGTGCTGGGGAGGGTCTCCTAGGAATCGAGGCAGTAGGCAGCGCACTGATGAGTCATTCCAGGTGAGTAAGCACCCAACTCACCCAGAGCTCTCTGTTGCGCATATGTGTATTAAAGTTGTGTTTCCCGAGGTTTCTCCTCACTCCAAGCATAAGGCGCTAGTAGATTCAGGCGCAGCTGGGAATTTTATCGATCGCCGGTTCACGTATAAGTTAGGGATTCCTATTGTACCAGTTGATGTGCCCTTCCCCATCCATGCCCTAGATAGCCGCCCATTGGGGTCGGGATTGATTAGGGAGGTCACAGCGCCACTTAAGATGAAGACGCAGGAGGGCCATGAGGAGATTATACGGTTATATTTGATTGACTCTCCTGCGTTTCCCGTAGTGTTGGGGCTTCCCTGGTTAACATCTCATGACCCCAACATTTCATGGCAACAGAGGGCTCTCAAGGGATGGTCTGATCAGTGTGTCGAGCGGTGTGTAGGTGTTTCCGTAGGGGCAACGACTTTGGAAAGCCCGAACCAAGTTCCCACCATGCACATTCCTCCTGAGTATGCCGATTTGGCACTCACCTTCTGTAAAAAGAAGGCGACTCAATTACCACCTCATCGACAGGGGGATTGTGCGATAGACCTCCAGATAGGCGCTGCGCTTCCTCATAGTCATGTGTATCCTTTGTCTCAGGAGGAGACGGCGGCTATGGAGACATACGTCACCGAATCTCTGAGACAGGGATACATATGATCGTCCACTTCCCCTGCGTCCTCAAGTTTATTTTTTGTGAAGAAGAAGGATGGGGGTTTACGCCCGTGTATTGATTACCGTGGTCTCAATCAGATTACAATCAAATACAGCTATCCTCTCCGTCTGATTGCTAGTATTATGGAGTCATTACACAGGGCGCGATTCTTCACAAAATTGGATCTCAGGAGATGAATGCTCCTTCAGTCTTCCAATCGTTTGTGGTCGAGATTTTCTGGGATTTGCATGGACAGGGTGTAGTGGTGTATATTGATGACATTCTAAAATACTCCGCTACACGAGCCGAGCATGTGTCCCTGGTGCGTCGGGTGCTTGGTAGACTGTTGGAGCATGACCTGTATGCGAAGGCGGAGAAATGTCTGTTCTTCCAGGAGTCCATCTCCTTCCTGGGACATCGGTTGTCCGCGTCAGGGGTGGAGATGGAGATTGACCGCGTTTCAGCCGTGCGTAATTGGCAGACTCCCACCACGGTGAAGGAGGTGCAGCGGTTCTTGGGTTTTGCCAATTACTACCGGAGGTTTATCCGGGGCTTTGGACAGGTAGCAGCTCCCATCACCTCCCTGCTAAAGGGGTGCCCGGTGCGTCTGCAGTGGTCGGCTGAGGCGGACAGGGCGTTTAGACATCTGAAGGACCTGTTCACCTCAGCTCCGGTGCTGGCACATCCGGATCCCTCTTTGGCGTTCCAAGTTGAGGTGGATGCGTCCGAGGCGGGGATCGGTGCTATACTGTCCACCAAAACTCCGCCCCTGTGCTTTCTATTCTAAGAAGCTCAGTCCGGCGGAGCGCAATTATGACGTGGGGGACAGGGAGCTGCTAGCGGTGGTTCAAGCCCTGAAAGTGTGGAGGCATTGGCTTGAGGGGGCTAAACACCCTTTTCTCATTCTGACTGACCATCGTAACCTGGAGTACATCCGGGCAGCGAGGAGACTGAACCCTCGCCAGGCGAGGTGGGCCATGTTTCTTACCTGATTTGTATTTAAGCTCACTTATAGACCAGGGTCACAGAACGCTAAGGCAGACGCCCTGTCCCGACGATATGACACAGAGGAGAGGTCCATTGAGCCCACTCCCATACTTCCGGAGTCTTGTCTGGTGGCACCGGTGGTGTGGGAGGTCGATGCGGACATCGAGTGGGCGTTACGTGCCGACCCTACTCCCCCACAGTGTCCAGAGGGACGGAAGTACGTGCCGCTCGAGGTTCGTGATCGACTGATATATTGGGCTCACACGTCACCCTCCTCTGGTCATCCTGGTATTGGTCGGACAGTGCACTGCCTTAGTGGGAAGTACTGGTGGCCCACTTTAGCTAGGGACGTGAGGGTTTACGTTTCCTCCTGCTCGGTGTGCGCCCAGTGTAAGGCGCCTAGACACCTGCCCAGAGGGAAGTTACAACCCCTACCCGTTCCACAACGGCCGTGGTCTCACCTATCGGTGGATTTTGTCACGGACCTTCCCCCTTCCCAGGGGAACACTACGATCTTGGTCGTTGTGGATCGGTTTTCTAAGGCCTGCCGTCTCATTCCTATGCCAGGTCTCCCTACAGCCCTACAAACTGCAGACGCCCTGTTTACTCACTTCTTCCGGCACTACGGGGTGCCTGAGGATATAGTGTCTGATCGGGGTCCCCAGTTCACCTCTAGAGTCTGGAGGGCGTTTATGGAACGTCTGGGGGTCTCGATTAGCCTTACCTCAGGTTTTCACCCTGAGAGTAATGGGCAGGTGGAGAGAGTAAACCAGGATGTGGGTAGGTTTCTGAGGTCCTATTGCCAGGACCGGCAGGAGGAGTGGTCGGGGTATATCCCCTGGGCAGAGATAGCCCAAAACTCACTCCGCCAATCCTCCACTAATCTTACGCCTTTTCAGTGTGTGCTGGGTTATCAGCCGGTCCTGGCACCCTGGCATCAGAGCCAGATCGAAGCCCCTGCGGTGGATGAGTGGTTTCGGCGCTCGGAAGAAACATGGAACGCTGCGCATGTCCATCTGCAGCAGGCTATCAGGCGGCAAAAAGCGAGCGCCGATCGCCACCGCAGTGAGGCTCCGGTGTATGCACCGGGAGATCGGGTCTGGCTCTCGACCCGAAACCTGCCCCTTCACCTGCCCTGCCGGAAGCTGGGTCGGCGGTTTGTGGGGCCATTTAAAGTCCTGAGGAGATTGAACGAGGTATGTTATAGGTTACAACTGCCCATTAATTACCGCATTAACCCCTCGTTCCATGTGTCTCTCCTCAGGCCGGTGGTAGCTGGTCCACTCCAGGAGAATGAGGTACGAGAGGCTCCTCCGCCCCCACTAGACATCGAGGGGGCTACGGCGTACTCAGTCCGTTCCATCTTGGATTCGAGGCGTCGGATGGGGGGTCTGCAGTATCTCGTGGAGTGGGAGGGGTACGGTCCGGAGGAACGGTGCTGGGTCCCTAGGAGGGACATCCTAGATCCCTCCCTGTTGAGGGATTTCCACCGGAGTCATCCGACTCGCCCTGCTCCGCGTCCTCCTGGCCGTCCCCGAGGCCGGGGTCGGCGCACGGCTGGAGCCGCGTGTCAAGGGGGGTACTGTCACGGATTCAGCCGAGGCTGCTCCTCTTCCTTGCTCGGGCAGGCTTCGGCGTTCGTCGCCCCCGGAGTACTAGCTACTGCCGATCGATGTTTCGGTGTTTGTCTTGTTTGGTCTTTATTGTTTACACCTGTTTCCCATTATGTTGTATTGTATTCCCTATATTACCCCCTGTCTCTCATTGGTTATTGTGTGTGATTGTTCTTTGTCATTCCGGCAGTTGCTTTGGTGTACGGGTTATTGTGTTTTCCTCCCTGTTTGGAGGTTTGTTGTTTTTGTACTATATTTATTGTGTTCAGTAAAAGTACGTTGCCAGCAGCTCTGTGTCCTGCGTTTGACTTCGCATGGGGAAATATCCTGGCAATACAAAATACTAGGAGCTCCACCGAGCTTCTCTAACCTCACAATAAACAATCACAAACAAAGACAAGGGGGCAGAGGGAACACTTATGCAGGCACTGATGAGGGGATATGAACCAGGTGTGTGTAATAAACAAGACAAAACAAATGGAATGATGAGATGAGGAGCAGCAGTGGCTAGAAGGCCGGTGAGGACGAACGCCGAAGCCTGCCCGAACAAGGAGAGGAGGCAGCTTCGGAGGAAGTCGTGACAGTCTCTCTGCCTCTGCCTGTCTGTCCTCTGCCCCTGGCTCTCCCTCTACCCTAGCCTCTTGCCCTGCTAGTCTGACTGCCATCAACATTGTCCAACGCAACCTGCGCATACAATGAATGACGTTAGCTAGATGTTAGATGTCCTGCTATGTGAAATACTTTCTTACATACATTGGCTATTACAAAACAATTTGACAAGGTTGAAAGTATTGCAGCTAGCTATAGCTGCAATAGTGTCAAACTAGCTTTGGTTTAGCAAACGTTAGCAAGGTTAACAAGGGAACAGACAGAACACGTCACAGAAAGTTGACAAATTGAAAGTACAATGTTGCCATATGGTATTACAATACAAATACTTTTTGCAGTTTAACGTTAGATTTCACCTCATCACTCGACATTCTGTGTGTCCAGTTGTTAGCTAGTAGACTGCTGCTATAGCCATATAAAATGGCTAGCTAGCTATGCCTATGTAAACAAATCCACACGTTTTAGAATGAAAGAGACAGTGTGCAAAGGGGGAATGACTCTTGGCTTGTTGAGAAGGGGGAGGGGGGAGTTGTTTGAAAATAGCCTAACTGTTGTTATAATTCACCAAGCTTCCACAACTTGGGAGAAAAATTGTGATATCTCCTTTAAGCCGTTTACGTGCCCTAATAATTCAAAAGATTGCTCAGAAAACCAGCCGTTTTAAGCAGAGTAAGGTGTTTACATGAGCAATGCCATACTTGGCCTTCTGCCATAATCAGTTTAATATTGAATTATTAGTGTGCATGTAAACATACTCATTATAGACAACCTTTAAAGTCCTATTTGTGTGCAATGTCTGAAACAATGTTTTGTTGCATATTATGCATGTTTATGGCAGAGAAACAAGGGAATTGTCAGAGGTGGTATGTGTGTGTGTGTGTGTGTGTGTGTGTGTGTGTGTGTGTGTGTGGATGTAAGTACATCTGACTGTGAAAACATGCACCAATAAAATCCTCTAGGCATTTTAAGAGGTTCTCAATCATGCTTTGCACAAAATCAGCCAGAGTAAAATAAAATCCCATATACTTAATGAGCACTTACATTACAAAATAATTACAGAGTAATTGCAGTGAAAGCTGGAATAGGGGTTCTAAACGTTTTACCTCAGACTGTTTGAATTACCCAACACACAGCTTGGCTGTGTCCTGAAACGTGCTCTTTTTCCACAGAAAGGAGCCAAAACTTTAAAAGGTCAGTTATTTAATTCTCTCCTGTTTTTCCCGGTCATCACTAGTTACCACAGCCACAAAGTCAGAAGATCCGCCTACCCTACCAATCAGATGAGGGAGTGTGATGATGTGTATTCCGGTTTTTGGGGAAACGCCTCATTTTCGAAATGCCATATCTGGAGTTCAAGTTTGAGGACCAAATAACTAAATACATTCGGAAACAAGAATTGGCAACGTCACTAGAATTCATAACATTGTTTTTGGCAAAAGGGTAAGTTGTCTATTCTTTTTTGGATACTCTCATCTAGCTAGATAGCTAGCATAAGGGATTCCATTCCAAGCACAGAGGAGTTATTCTATTTGACAGAGCAATGTTTTTAGTTTCGCTACAAGCCTTTCATTCTAATAGTAATATATAATATTATTGAACTTCAACACATGCACAGCCTTTGGCAGGAAAACAACGCAGTTGGGAGAGTAAAAGTCTCCCATTCAATGGTGTTCCGTTTCAAGTTGTGTGCACAAAGACGTATGAATGCCACCGTGGGAAAGACAGACAAAAGCCAAAGAGAAATATGCTGCTGAAATGAACAAGAAGGCAGTAAGTTAAAAGACAGATCACTGTCATTTATACCATACACTTTTACAACATTAATTTCATTTTAAAATTGAAGATGGGACTTTAAACGGGTGTCCCAACTCTGTGGTCTGAAGATCCCATGGGGGGCTTATATTTGTCCTGTTTTCACTGCATGTGTATATCAAACTGTATTCCTATCATGTAATACTGTGCATAAAAGTACCATGTATGTAAAGTGTATGAATAATCTATACATAACAAAATCTGTAAAATAACAAAAAGTAAAACAACGTTTATTTTGTCCTCCGAAGAGGGGGGTGGATGGTCCAATAAAATAAACATAAATAAAGAGTATGTACAGTGGGGAAAAAAAGTATTTAGTCAGCCACCAATTGTGCAAGTTCTCCCACTTAAAAATATGAGAGAGGCCTGTAATTTTCATCATAGGTACACGTCAACTATGACAGAGAAAATGAGGGAAAAAAATCCCGAAAATCACATTGTAGAATTTTTAATGAATTTATTTGCAAATTATGGTGGAAAATAAGTATTTGGTCAATAACAAAAGTTTCTCAATACTTTGTTATATACCCTTTGTTGGCAATGACACAGGTCAAACGTTTTCTGTAAGTCTTCACAAGGTTTTCACACACTGTTGCTGGTATTTTGGCCCATTCCTCCATGCAGATCTCCTCTAGAGCAGTGATGTTTTGGGGCTGTCGCTGGGCAATACGGACTTTCAACTCCCGCCAAAGATTTTCTATTGGGTTGAGATCTGGAGACTGGCTAGGCCACTCCAGGACCTTGAAATGCTTCTTACGAAGCCACTCCTTCGTTGCCCGGGCGGTGTGTTTGGGATCATTGTCATGCTGAAAGACCCAGCCACGTTTCATCTTCAATGCCCTTGCTGATGTAAGGAGGTTTTCACTCAAAATCTCATGATACATGGCCCCATTCATTCTTTCCTTTACACAGATCAGTCGTCCTGGTCCCTTTGCAGAAAAACAGCCCCAAAGCATGATGTTTCCACCCCCATGCTTCACAGTAGGTATGGTGTTCTTTGGATGCAACTCAGCATTCTTTGTCCTCTAAACACGACGAGTTGAGTTTTTATCAAAAAGTTCTATTTTGGTTTCATCTGACATTCTCCCAATCCTCTTCTGGATCATCCAAATGCACTCTAGCAAACTTCAGACGGGCCTGGACATGTACTGGCTTAAGCAGGGGGACACGTCTGGTACTGCAGGATTTGAGTCCCTGGCAGCGTAGTGTGTTACTGATGGTAGGCTTTGTTACTTTGGTCCCAGCTCTCTGCAGGTCATTCACTAGGTCCCCCCGTGTGGTTCTGGGATTTTTGCTCACCGTTCTTGTGATCATTTTGACCCCACAGGGTGAGATCTTGCGTGGAGCCCCAGATCGAGGGAGATTATCAGTGGTCTTGTATGTCTTCCATTTCCTAGTAATTGCTAACACAGTTGATTTCTTCAAACCAAGCTGCTTACCTATTGCAGATTCAGTCTTCCCAGCCTGGTGCAGGTCTACAATTTTGTTTCTGGTGTCCTTTGACAGCTCTTTGGTCTTGGCCATAGTGGAGTTTGGAGTGTGACTGTTTGAGGTTGTGGACAGGTGTCTTTTATACTGATAACAAGTTCAAACAGGTGCCATTAATACAGGTAACGAGTGGAGGACAGAGGAGCCTCTTAAAGAAGAAGTTACAGGTCTGTGAGAGCCAGAAATCTTGCTTGTTTGTAGGTGACCAAATACTTATTTTCCACCATAATTTGCAAATAAATTAATTAAAAATCCTACAATGTGATTTTCTGGATTTTTTTTTCTCATTTTGTCTGTCATAGTTGACGTGTACCTATGATGAAAATTACAGGCCTCTCTCATCTTTTTAAGTGGGAGAACTTGCACAATTGGTGGCTGACTAAATACTTTTTTTCCCCACTGTAAGTGGGAATAGGATGGTGAGTTTCCCCTGTCACTGTAAAGAGCTTTGGGTGTAAGTGCCATGTAAGTCCAATCAATTATAATTATTATTATTAAATGTTTTGCCATCTGCCATAGCTTGAAGACCATGCCTTTGTACAGAGATGGAAACTGGTACAAAATAGCAGTTAAGTTAAATAAATGACTATAGTAAGTGCCTAACTGCCAAATAAAGTAACAGGGTTGAAGTTTAATCTTAAATCATCCAAAAAATCTGCCAATTAAAAAATTGAGATTTCTGTGAAAATGTGTGTGAAACTGTATGTTTTACTTGTGCATTTAAAATCTAAACTCAAGATGTGTCAATTTGTCTACATGCCATTTAAAAAAACCTTGCAGGTATTGAAGTAAACTATGAGTAAGGGCAAAATGATAATAAACTTGCAAGCTGAGTTTGAATAAGAAATCTGATTAACACTTTGCATTTATAACGGTTGGATTTATTATATCTAATAAATAACCAAAACATTGATGGATCAATAGATAAAAGAAACGCATGTCTCTCGTCTGCCCATGTAAGCCGGTTGGCATACGCGTCATCACACTCCCTCATCTGATTGGTCGAGTAGGTGGGCCTCCTGACTGTGGCTGTGGTAACTAGTGACAACCTGTTTTTCCTCTTTGGGTAACAGTACACATTGAGCACATCTTCACTAGTAATGTAACCTAATGTAGCAGGCATAAAAGAAACGGCTGAAACTAGATCCCCTGCATCAAGGGTTCAGAAACTTTTTTTTACCTGCAACCCCATTTTGATATTTTAACAAATGTGTGACCCCACCATATAAAAAAAGTGATGTAATTAACTGCCAATGTTTACTTTTTAATTGGGGCTATAACAGTCTATTACAAATCAATATTGAGTACTTTTGGCAGTATTTCAAGCTGAAGGAAGCATGGTTTGAAGTGACTGAAATGCATCAGAAAGGTAATGGGAAGTTCTGAAGATCATCAGGCAATAATTTTGTATGATGTTTGGTGTAGAAAATAACATCATCATTGATGATGTTCTGTTTCCCCCAGTCTGATTTGGTCTTGTCCACTCTGTTCTAAGGAGGCTTGTGGCCATTGTAGAGGGAAACAAAAGATGTGCCTGTTCCTGAGAGTCTTATCTTTCAGTGCTGGGGTCATAATATTTTGTAATTTAAACTGTTCAAAAGATAGAGCTACTGGAGGTTAGTTTCTCTCAGATCCCATTTTCAAATTAGGCGACCCCATATGGGGTTGCGACCCCTAGTTTCGGAAATGCTGCCCTACAACGAGGTCTTGATGAGAATAAAAAAAACTGTTGGGGGAGGTTATTTTCTGCACTGTTCAACCAATCCAGTAAATGTGGAGGAGTTAAGATGTAGTGTCGCCTTGTTAACGTCCAAAAGTGGAAGTCGTGTCACAGGCTCTCTTTCCATTTCCCCTGAAAACCAGAACATATGATTGTTGGGGACACGGCAGAGGCTACTAGTAATGGGGTCTGGTCTTTGGTGAGATTAGACACTTATTGGTTGGAGGGTTCCATGTGAAGTTGTTGAGACGACGAATATCCTACTTGGTGAGAGTTTCAATGCTAAGACAAGAGGGCTGCTAGCACACGTGGGGTTGTGGTGGCCTAACATATCACAGAAGACCAAACAAGTAAGATGATAGAAAGACCCAGCAAGATGATCCCAATCGATACATTTAACGGGTAGCGGTAGGATATCTAGCTGAGCCCATGTCCACACTTGGCTAGCGGATATCTAGCTTACAGACATGGCAGATGTGAGGGGAAAACGACCTGACTACTCCTCCATTTAACAAAGAAACAGAGATATTTGGAGAGCAGACAGGCAAAAAGGGAAAGTGTTAGAGCCCTTGCTAAGGCACGAGTAAACCTTGGATTTGTGTTTACACAGTGGAGAGAACTAAGAGAGTTGAAGGGATTCAAAACTGACCCAGAGTTTGCATTTTTTCTGCTGATAAGGTAAGACATTGCTAGCTAGATAATATATCTTGCTAGATATAGAATAAAATGACGGTTTTGCTATTTAGTTGTAAATATGTATGCAAGTGTTATATTTTGGATTACTTGTTTTGATTGTTGTTTTCAAGCCACACATCCAATAGTTCGTATTAGCTTTCTAGCTAACGTTAGCTAGTGTAGCTTGTTAGCTGACTGTGACTGGTTTGTTTCATTTGAATATAAAATGTCACTTCACTAGATAGTCATAATTAGTTAGCTAAATTATGTGTGTAGCTACTTTACCTTGTGTTATATTTCTGATGTCTGTGGTCTGAAAGCCACGCTGAGATTAGCTATCTAGCTAGCTACTTCACACACTACTCTACTGGCACGGAATAGCCCTGATCATAAAGCCCAGTTCACATACATAAGATGAGACACGACGCAACGGTTAGTTTGATCTGAACGGTCTACTTTTAGAATGTCTCATATCTTCGGCTGGAGTTTCCAAGAAGATTCAACATGTAACTAGGCCTAGCTAAACTCTTTAGACAAATTCTTGCGACGAGACGGATCGATTTAGCTTATCATATTAACAGCACGCTAACATTCTGTGATCAGCCAAGTAGCTAACTAGCTAGCCAGGCAGAGAGCAAGCTAGCTATTTTGCTGTACATAGCTAGCCAAGCTTGCTGATATTTATCTGAGAAGTCATAAAGTGTACCCTATTTCTGGTGCATGTACTGTATACCATGTGTTTCCCGTAAATACGACTACTAAAGCTTGAAACTAATGGTAGGTTCAGAATCTGCTGGCTACATTCTGCCTAATAACCTCCTTTATCCAATTATTTAAAAAATACTAACTCCCTTCATCCTAAACTGAATGTATTTACCCTGGAAATCTAAGACTGATGGTCATGGAAGACAATTCTGTTATAATTGTCAAATGGTATAATCCTATTCCAGGTATGAGTGCCCATCCCTGATCTAGGTCTTAGCTGGAGTCCTTCCATAATCACATACTCATGTACGCGGTTTGCTTTCCCTCCACCAGTCTACGAGGCTGGAACCGTACTGGCAGCACTTGACTCGACCTTTGTAACCATCATCCAGCCCCTTGGAGATCTTGTTCGTTGTCCTCTTGGTTGTGAAAAAGATTTGTATGATGTAATACCAAAAATGACAATTTATTAGGACTCATTAGAATATATTACATATTTTCGCTATTATATTTAACAGATGTCAACACTACAGTTCTGCGCTGATACTAATTACATTATATTATTACCTTTCAGCTAAAGGAGACTCCACAATAACGAGTTTCAAAGGAGGAGTGCCTACGCCAATGATGTATATACACCCTGGGTTGCTGATGCTATATGTATTGGCCAATGAAAGGCTTTGAAGCCACTGCTCAGCCTATTGGCACTCCCCAGTAGGAGCAGTCCTACATTTACATTTTTACATTTTAGTCATTTAGCAGACGCTCTTATCCAGAGCGACTTACAGTTAGTGAGTGCATACATTTATTTTATTTTTAAAATTTTCCAATCCGGTTTAGTCATTAGTAACTTGCTTTTTGGACAACAAACAGCAAGTTGCTGTTGGAAAAACAAAATTGATTTGAGCATTAACGCCTGCAGTTTGGACAAGGCTTTACAGAGGGAAGAAAAACACTGATGCAATACTGACTGTGGAGGTGAATGTGTGAGAGGGGCAGAGAATGACAGAAAGAGGCAGGGGGGTTTGCCTAGAAGAGATTTATAGATACAAATGAAAAACATCAAACACATTACATTTATTACAAATGTATTACATAGTAAACAAATCAAAAGCATTTGCTAATGTTGAGTGTGCTGTCCGAGTGGCACACATCAATAACACCCATCAGAACAGATACAAAATGTTTCAGAGGCAGTCATAACAGGTAAAATATTTGTATCCATTTTTTTATTTTTGACCAACTTCCCTCCTTTCCCCTATGAATCCCTTCCTCATCCAAGGAAGAGCTGGCTGACTTTTCCACTAACATGAAATGAAGGCTTCCAGTCATGCTGTGCAGTGGTTTTAGGGTTATTCTATCTGTGGAGTCTTCTTCTTCTTCGTTGGGATTTTATGGCGGTGTGCACACCAGTATTACGTGCATTACCGCCACCTACCGGGCTGGAGTGTGATGACACTATGAAGGTGTTCCGGATTCTGCACTCTATTCATTTTACATTACATTTTAGTCATTTAGCAGACGCTCTTATCCAGAGCGACTTACAGGAGCAATTAGGGTTAAGTGCCTTGCTCAAGGGCACATTAACGTCATTTAGCAGACGCTCTTAGCCAGAGCGACTCACAAATTGGTGCGTTCACCCTATAGCCAGTGGGATAACCACTTTACAATTTGGGGGGGGTTAGAAGGAACACTTTATCCTATCCCAGGTATTCCTTAAAGAGGTGGGGTTTCAAATGTCTCCGGAAGGTGGTGAGTGACTCCGCTGTCCTGGCGTCGTGAGGGAGCTTGTTCCACCATTGGGGTGCCAGAGCAGCGAACAGTTTTGACTGGGCTGAGCGGGAGCTATGCTTCCGCAGAGGAAGGGAGCCAGCAGGCCAGAGGTGGATGAACGCAATGCCCTCGTTTGGGTGTAGGGACTGATCAGAGCCTGAAGGTACAGAGGTGCCGTTCCCTCACTGCTCCATAGGCAAGCACCATGGTCTTGTAGCGGATGCGAGCTTCAACTGGAAGCCAGTGGAGTGTGCGGAGGAGGGGGGTGACGTGAGAGAACTTGGGAAGGTTGAACACCAGACGGGCTGCGGCATTCTGGATGAGTTGTAGGGGTTTAATGGCACAGGCAGGGAGGCCAGCCAACAGCGAGTTGCAGTAGTCCAGACGGGAGATGACAAGTGCCTGGATTAGGACCTGTGCCGCTTCCTGTGTAAGGCAGGGTCGTACTCTCCGAATGTTGTAGAGCATGAACCTGCAGGAGCGGGTCACCGCCTTGATGTTGGCGGAGAACGACAGGGTGTTGTCCAGGGTCACGCCTAGGCTCTTCGCACTCTGGGAGGAGGACACAGCGGAGTTGTCAACCGTGATGGCGAGATCATGGAACGGGCAGTCCTTCCCCGGGAGGAAGAGCAGCTCCGTCTTGCCAGGGTTCAGCTTGAGGTGGTGATCCGTCATCCATACTGATATGTCTGCCAGACATGCAGAGATGCGATTCGCCACCTGGTTATCAGAAGGGGGAAAGGAGAAGATTAGTTGTGTATATATATACATAAAAATGAGTGGAATTCTACAGTATTTCAATTAAATGTTTCAAGGACAAAATGACATGTATTTAAGTATTTTGTTTTGTTTTAGTGGGGACAGTAACAATAGTAATCAAAAAATATTTTGTTCATATAGATTTTTAAAAAGTATATACTGAACAAAAATGTAAACGTAACATGCAACAATTTCAACGATTTTACTGAGTTATAGTTCATATATATATATCACGTTTCAGCAGAAGACCCAGATGCAGACTACTGGAACACCGTTTCCCATAACCCCTCACATTGGGGTCCGTGGAAAAAAACGGGTGCTCTCGAGATGGTCTCAGTTCAGTTCTCTTCGGGGGCTCTTTTGAGGGGTCTGAGTTCCTTTGGAGTGTTCACACTGCACAAAAAAATTAAGCGAACCGCACTGAGTTCACAAAAATTGTCTGAAAGGGACCAAGTGTGAAAACACTGTGAGTTCCCTTTTTTAGGGAAATGTGAACACAAAGCTCCCCAGGTTCACTTTCAATGATCAATGTTATTTTCCCCCAAGTCTGATGTAGTGCCTGGTCCTGTTCACTGTTTTAGCGAGTCATGCGTGGCTTGTGAGCATTGTAGAGGGAAACTGAGTCTTAAAGGGAATGAACAGTGAAAACTGCATTTATATTTAATTTAATTAGCATAATTACTATCACCAAAGTCTGAAAAATCTATATTATTGCTGTATCTGAAAATCCAATCATGTGACTTGAGTCTGAATCACTCTGTTTTTTGCTTTGCCTCAGGTGAGGTGACGTCAGCTCACCTACTCATTTTAATATGTTCAATGAAATGCTTTGTAAACAAGAATGGCTCGTTACCGTGTCTTTGGCTGTAAAAGCAATTTACAGCAGTTGTTTAACTTCCCCAAAAATGAAGATTTAAGGGAGAAATGGCATATGTTTGTTTCCCAAGCTCAGGGTGCACCCAAAGTTGACCACAAAGAGTGCCATTTGCAGATGAGTGCTTCGAGAACCTATTGAACCAAAATATATATATACAGATATGGGAGATTTTCTAGATAACGCCATTAGCTGTATGATGATAGTGTCACACCTACTCCCGCTCCTCCGTTCCGGCGCTCGATGTCGCAGGTCTACTAACCACCAGCCCTGGTAATCTTCATTATGCCCACCTGCTCCCCATCATTACGCACACCTGCTCTCCATCATTACGCACACCTGGACTTCATCATCACCTTGATTACCTTCCCTTTATTTAGCCCTCAGTAGCCTCAGTCATCAGGCAGTATTGGTTTGTTTTCATTCACGGTCTGTATGCTTCTCATGTTTTGTTTATCTGTGTTCTTCATTATTAAACTCACCTTCTGCACCTGCTTCCTGACTCCCAGTGTATACATGACAGAATACTGCCTCGCAAATTATAGAAGTAGCAGAAGATAAAGACATCTCCCAGACGGTTGGTGAACAGGGACACCTACTCCGTCAACATCACGATCAGCTAGCGCAATTGGGTGTTGCTATGGATGAGGTCCTCTCCGTCCTCCACCGCCTCGACACCACCCAAGAGGATTCACCTCAACTAGCGGAGGGCCTTTTACCTCAAGTCGTCCCAGCGAAACAGCCCCCCAGCCTACCCAGCAGTCCGCCCAGGGAGGTAATGCCTGACTGTCCTTCCTGGACAAGTATGATGGTCTTCAACCATCTACCAGAGGGCAGAGAGGGAGGTGAGTGACTATTCCAGCTCCGGCATGGTGCCTAGACCGCTGCGGAGTATGCCCTCACCTTCCAGACAGTGGCAGCCTCCAGCGGATGGAACGAACCAGCGCAATGCACCCTATTCCGTAGAGGACTGCGTGAGGAGGTCCACACGGAGTGGATGTGACGGGACGACAACCTTTCCTTGGACGCGCTCATTGCAATGGCCAGCTGTCTGGACAACGTCATAAGCCCACCATCTCCTGGTCGAGGATGAAAATCACCACCTTGGCACCAGGATGCCAGAAGACCTGCTTTCCCTTACCTTGTGGTTCCACGTCAGTTGAGAGTCCTGCGAGTGCCCTCCAGCCCACCATTCCGTCCCCCAGTATCGTTAGCCCCGTGTTTTGGGACGTAGATGTGGACATCCGCCAGGCTCTGGAGAGGGAACCCGCGCCTGCTACCTGCCCTCCTGCACGCATCTACATCCCTGCGGGGGTGAGGGATCGGCTGATAACCTGGGCACACACATCCCTCGCCGCTGGACACCCAGGTATCACCCGTACCATTCAATCCATCTCCACAAAGTACTGGTGGCCCACCTTGGCACAGGACGTCACCCGCTATGTCAATTCATGCTCCGTATGTGCCCAAACAAAATCTCCCCGGCACTATCCAGCAGGGAAACTCTTTCCCCTTCCCGTGCCTCAGTGGCCTTGGTCCCATCTGTCCATAGATTTCGTTACTGATCTCCCTCCGTCTGATGGTTTCACCACTATTATGGTTCTTGTGGACAGATTCTTTAAATCCTGCTGTTTTATCCCTCTCTCTGGTCTCCCTACCGCTCTCCAGTGTCACGCTCTGGCTCCGGGACTTTGTGTGTTGAGCCAGGGTGTGTTCGTTTCGTGGTGTTTTGTTTGGTTGGGTGGTTCTATGTGTTGTATTTCTTTGTTGGGTTCAATGACTCCCAATCGGAGGTAACGAGTGTCAGCTGTCGGCTCGTTATCTCTGATTGGGAGCCATATTTATCTGTATGTTTTCCTGTGGATGTTGTGGGTTTTTGTTCCAGGTTCAGTCTTTGTCACTGTTGGACTTCACTATCGTCTTTTGTTTTGTATTTACGTGCTTTACTCATTAAAGTCATCATGTTCCATGTTCTGTCAGTTTAGCAGAGGACTTCACGAATCGTTCTTGTTTTGTTGTTTTGTTCCAGACTTTGAGTTAATAAAGTCATGTTCACTCAACGCGCTGCGCTTTGGTCTGTTCATTCGTCAGACGATCGTGACAGAAAAACCCACCTTAAAAGGACCAAGCAGCGTGTCAAGCGGCAACAGGACCCAGCTCCAAAGGCTTCCTGGACATGGGAGGAGATTTTGGACGGAAAGGGGTCCTGGACTTGGGAGGAGATCCTGGATGGGATGGATCGCCGTCCATGGAGCGAAACGGTGGAGAGGCGACGGCGAGAGGAGCAACGGCGTCAGCAGGGCCATCGTCGGAAGGACGAGAGGCAACCCCAAAAAGTTTTTGGGGGGCACATGGCTGGGCGGCTGGGCAGCAGGAGGCTGCCACAGGGAGACGTGGAGAGAAGGCTATCGGATTACGGGAGCCATTGGCGAGTAGAGGAAGGGAAGTTGTTGCGGCACGGCGTGAGAGACTGATGTGTGTTACCAGTCCGGTCCGGCCCGTTCCTGATCCCCAGTTAAAGCCAGTGGTGTGTGTTCCCAGTACGGACCGGCCTGTTCCTACTCCACGCATCAAGCCCACGGTGTGCGTCGCCAGTCCAGCCCGGCCTGTTCCTGCTCCACGCACAGAACCTACGGTGTGCGTCGCCAGCCCAGCCCGGCCTGTTCCTGCTCCACGCACAGAACCTACGGTGTGCGTCGCCAGCCCAGCCCGGCCTGTTCCTGCTCCACGCACAGAACCTACGGTGTGCGTCGCCAGCCCAGCCCGGCCTGTTCCTGCTCCACGCACAGAACCTACGGTGTGCGTCGCCAGCCCAGCCCGGCCTGTTCCTGCTCCACGCACAGAACCTAAGGTGTGCGTCGCCAGCCCAGCCCGGCCTGTTCCTGCTCCACGCACAGAACCTACGGTGTGCGTCGCCAGCCCAGCCCGGCCTGTTCCTGCTCCACGCACAGAACCTACGGTGTGCGTCGCCAGCCCAGCCCGGCCTGTTCCTGCTCCACGCACAGAACCTACGGTGTGCGTCGCCAGCCCAGCCCGGCCTGTTCCTGCTCCACGCACAGAACCTACGGTGTGCGTCGCCAGCCCAGCCCGGCCTGTTCCTGCCACTCGCACCAAACCTACGGTGCGCGTCGCCAGCCCGACCCGGCCTGTTCCTGCCACTCGCACCAAACCTACGGTGCGCGTCGCCAGCCCGGTCCGGCCTGTTCCTGCCACCCGCACCAAGTCTACGGTGCGCGTCGCCAGCCCGACCCGGCCTGTTCCTGCCACTCGCACCAAACCTACGGTGCGCGTCGCCAGCCCGGTCCGGCCTGTTCCTTCTCCCCGCACTAGCCCTGAGATGCGTGTCCTCAGCCCGGTACCTCCAGTTCCGGCACCACGCACCAGGCCTACGGTGCGCCTCAGACGGCCAGAGTCTGCCGTCTGCCCAACGGCGCCTGAACTGCCCGTCTGCCCAACGGCGCTTGAACTGCCCGTCTGCCCAACGGCGCCTGAACTGCCTGTCTGCCCAACGCCGTCTGAACTGTCCGTCTGCCAAGCGCTGCATGAACTGCCCGTCTGTACAGAGCCTGCAAAGCCGCCCGTCTGCCATGAGCCTTCAGAGCCGTCCGCCAGACCGGAGCCGCTAGAGCCTTCCGCCAGACAGGATCAGCCAGAGCCTTCCGCCAGACAGGATCAGCCAGAGCCTTCCGCCAGACAGGATCAGCCAGAGCCTTCCGCCAGCCATGAGCAGCCAGATCCGTCAGCCGGCCATGAGCAGCCAGATCCGTCAGCCAGCCATGAGCAGCCAGATCCGTCGGCCAGCCATGAGCAGCCAGATCCGTCGGCCAGCCATGAGCAGCCAGATCCGTCAGCCAGCCATGAGCAGCCAGATCCGTCAGCCAGCCATGAGCAGCCAGATCCTTCAGCCAGCCATGAGCCGTTCCAGCCAGGATCCGCCAGAGCCAGCCAGCCAGGATCCGCCATTGAGTCCGGTGCTGTCCCTTAGCCCGGTGCTGCCCCTTATCCTGGTGCTGCCCCTTAGTCCGGTACTGCCCCTTAGTCCGGTGCTGCCCCTTAGTCCGGTGCTGCCCCTTAGTCCGGTGCTGCCCTTTAGTCCGGTGCCGCCCCTTAATCCAGTGGGGTTTAGTTGGGGGGTGGTCATGTGGAGGAGGCTACGTAAGCGGGTAGTGACTTTGGTGGGGTGGGGACCACGGCCAGAACCAGAACCACCGCCGAAGAGGTATGCCCACCCAGCCCTCCCTTGTTTAGCCTTATTGAGGCGCGGTCGCAGTCCGCGCCTTTAGGGGGGTACTGTCACGCTCTGGCTCCGGGACTTTGTGTGTTGAGCCAGGGTGTGTTCGTTTCGTGGTGTTTTGTTTGGTTGGGTGGTTCTATGTGTTGTATTTCTTTGTTTGGTTGAGTGACTCCCAATCAGAGGTAACGAGTGTCAGCTGTTGGCTCGTTGTCTCTGATTGGGAGCCATATTTATACTGTCTGTTTTCACCTTGTGTTTGTGGGTTTTTGTTCCATGTTCAGGCATTGTCACTGTTGGACTTCACTATCGTCATTTTGTTTTGTTGTTTCGTGGTTGCTTTAATATAATAAAGTCAACATGTTCGCTCAACACGCTGCGCCTTGGTCCGCTTTCTTAGACGATCGTGACATCCAGGTTTCCTGAGGCACTACCTGTTCCAGCAGGTCTTCCGGCACTATGGCCTTCCGGAGGACATCGTCTCTGACCGTGGCCCCCAATTCACGTCACAGTTATGGAAAGCCTTCATGGAGAAGCTGGAGCAGCCTCATATCTGTGTACCGGCCTCAGTCCAACGGGCAAGTGGAGAGGACCAACCAGGAGCTGGGGAGGTTCCTTAGGAGTCACTGCCAGGACCGGCAGGGGGAGAGGGCCCGGTTCCTTCCCTGGGAAGAGTACGCCCAGAACTCACTTCTTCACTCCTCCACCGGGCTGACTCCCATCCAGTGGGTCCTGGGGTATCAGCCGGCTCCGTTGACCCCGAGCCAGATCAAGGCCTCTGTGGTGGACAAGTGGTTTCGGCACGCAGAGGAGGTTTGGAACGCTTCCCACGTGAGGCTCCAGCGCGCCGTCCGCCACCAGAAGGAGCAGGTGGATCACCACCGCAGTGAGGCTCCCGTGTTCGATCCTGGTGATCGCATCTGGCTCTCCACCAGGAACCTACCCCTCCGCCTGCCCTGCTGGAAGCTGAGCCCTTGGTTTGTGGTGCCCTTCAAGGTCCTCTGGATGGTCAATGAGGTAACTCCCCACCTCCTACCGGATCTCACCCTCTTTCCATGTTTCCCTCCTCAGGCCGGTAGTTCCTGGTCCCCTGGCTGGTGCTGTCCCCCGCTAAACCCCTCCGCCTCCCCTGGACATCAATGGGACTCCCGCCTAGGCCGTCTAGTCCCTCCTGGACTTCCAACGTTTTGGGGGTTGGCGCCATTATAAACTAATCATGATCATGGATGTGATGAGGTACAGAACTTGTCCAAATCTACAGTACCACACCATTGATAAGCAACGTCATAACTAGCCAACTCCATCACAGCTAGCTACTGTAGTCCATACATGTGCACAGACCAACAACATACAATTATAGACCTAGCTGCTTCAAACACTGTAATAAGTTGTCATAATGCTCAGACAACAGGTAAACATGGCCACAGACTGTTACTCTCACATTTCAAAATAGATAATAAAATAAACAGCAAGCGATCTGCAATAAAACTCACCAGAAATCCATCCTGCTAAATGGTCAATCAAATCAAATTTTATTTGTCACATGTGCCGAATACAACAGGTGTAGACTTTAGCGTGAAATGCTTACTTACATGCCCTTAAACAACAATGCCGTTTTAAGAAAATAGAGTTAAGAAAATATTTACTAAATAAACTAAAGTAAAAAAAAAAAAAAACTACACAATAAAATAACAATAATGAGGCTATATATAGGGGGTTTGTTTACATTATATTGACAAGACCTTTCAACTGACGAACTGCATGTTACTGCAGCATAATTTGGATCTGATCTTGAATCATGACTGATAGGCCTAGTTGGGAAAGAGTGAATTTAGGTTCAGAGTAGTGTTATAATGTACAGTCCCAGTCAAAAGTTTGGACACACCTACTCATACAAGGGTTTCTCTTTATTTTAACTATTTTCTACATTGTAGAATAATAGTGAAGACATCAAAACTATGAAATAAGCTGCTCCCATTGTTGCAAAGAGTTATGGGATATTAGAACCCAGTTGTCTTAACCTTTGTCATCTTCAACCTAGGGTGTGTTCGTAAATTCACTCTAGAGTGCCAGGGTTGCGCTCAGGGGTGCGCTCTGGGCGTTAGTAAATTAGCTCTTGGAGCGTTCAGAGAGCTGATATTTACATTTACATTTTAGTCATTTAGCAGACGCTCTTATCCAGAGCGACTTACAGTTAGTGAATGCATACATTTTTTCCTACCCCCTGTGGGAATCGAACCCACAACCCTGGTGTTACAAACGCCATGCTCTATCAACTGAGCTACATCCCTGCCGGACATTCCCTCCCCTACCCTGGACGACGCTGGGCCAATTGCGCGCCGCCCCATGGGTCTCCCGGTCGCGCCGGCTACGACAGAGCCTGGATTTCGAACCAGGATCTCTAGTGGCACAGCTAGACCACTGCGCAACTCGGGAGTATATGATATGAGTGCACTGTTGAAAATGCATTAGATCTTCACAAAATTATAAGAATCTATGCTAGGCTTTTTTCATCGATTTTGATAGACCTACATCTCAAAGAATACACACACACACCAAAACAGGTTTGGAGTGCGCCCACATCCCATGTTTAATATCCAAAGCTCCACCCCAAAATGTAACTCCCTCCCCGAGTCTACACTGCTAAAACAAGTAACGTTAGCCTATGAGAGCGAGAAGCAGAGTGAAACGGGGTCCTATTTAATTCACAAGGAATTAATTGTATGTGCTGGAATATGCATTACCAAACATATTACGCAGGCGAATGATGAGTTTCACACCTCGCAGCAGATTAAACAGTATCTAGCGATTCGATGAAAGAAAAGACGCACAAAAGAAATGGGAACTGGACGGCAACTTGCAACACTTTCAGTAAATTCAACCCCGCGAAATCCAGGTTATTGCGCCCAGTTGGTTGTACTTGCAGTGGTTTTTATCCAGCTGTGCGTAACATTTAACTTGGAAACCGAAAACCGGGTCGTCTACACTGGACCTAGGGAAAGTTTTTTCGGTTATTCGGTGGATTTTTTCTACAATACTTCATCTAGGTGAGTGCTTATTCATCTTACCCCTCCGTTAGCTTTGCTTTCTTTACATTGTTCTAGGCAGCTGTTTGGCACAAGAATACACAATTGCTTTCACTTCAAAAGTTATGATTTTAATGATTCCATATAGGCTATTTGATATTGTTGTTGTGCACAGTATAATATCACCGTTTAAGCCTGAACGGCATTACCATGTTATACAGCTGTGTAACAAGCCTACTCATACGATTTGAATAACGGTTTGTAGGCTACATAGAGGCAAAGGGAACAGGTTTTGGACAAGTCCACCACCACAGCTCCTGCCACCTTCTTCCCCACACCGCCTTTTGGGGGAATTATTCCCCATTTACCCTCATGGTATGATATTATCTAAAGTTTTAGCTCAGTGGTATTCAATCTGTGGCCCACGAAAATATATATATATAAAAAATGGAGTATCTGACATAGGCTTTGTAAAAGCACCCGCAAATAGGCTACCAGTGAGGCAAGTGCCGCTGGCTGCTGGTAAGCTTTCTTGACTTGGACACCAACACATAGCTAACACATAACACATTTTTGCCAACACACAGCTAACCTTTTTTTAACCAGCTTAATGCCTCGAACACACCTACAGCGTCATTGCGCAAAATGGTACGCAGCATCATCTGGACATGGGTGCACCAAAAGTTCAACATTCACCTTCTGTCAAGCCTCCTACATATATAATTTGATGCATATGTTCGATTTATCCACACAGATAGCACTGCAACTGCCTCTGCAACACAATGCTGCAAGGCAAACCCAGCGTTCCATTGAAAATGAATGTACTTGGTTCTTTTTTATAAACTAGAGTACCAGTGAGCATTTCTTGTAGTGGACAACTGTTTGGAGCTGTTACAAAGTAATTCATAATAATTAGATTTGTTTTTCTCATGTGAATACATTAAGATATAAAGGGGGGACATAGATACATTCAATATAATTCATGAGGTGAATCAAAACCTATGTTTAAACCCTTTCTCGTGCCTGGAGTCTTCACAGATTCTGCAAAAATCGTCTGACATAAAACACTACCTTTCTTTCCTTACATTTATGATAATGTTGTTTGTTGTTATATCATATAGTAAGCATTTAACAATTGAATTACACATTGACCTTGATCCTGTACAATTCCTGGATATTGCTGTCGGACTCTTTTTTTTTGTATGGAGATCTCGGAAGTGTACCATAACTTCATAACATTTCGTATCTCCCTATGTTAAGGTGTGAAAACTGTTTTCATGGGCACATATCCAAAATAATGTATGTGATTGCAAAATCCAATGCTTCTAACAGAAATAGTAACTTTAATATGATTAATGAAACAAACATCGATACTGTCATTAACAGGGTTATTCAATAATTACGCATAATAGTTGTTTGATGCTCGTTTGATGTCTAGCTGTTTAGTTACATGGGGACATTATCGAGCAACAGCTGATTCAGGAAAGGATTTTCTGAATGACAGTCAAGTGATGAAGAGCTTGTGTAATACTGCACACTATTTAACAACAGCCAAAGTGTGGGAATTCATGTTGATCTCGAGGATTGACAGACCATTTTGGTGTATATGTTGTTAAGGGGGTCAAGATACAGTAGTTAGCCTACTTTGTAGAACACATTATTTGAATATTCCTGAGGTAAGATTAAGGTCCGTGTATCTTTTGTTTTCCAAGTTAAAACGGAGCAATCGGGAACGTGAAATGTCCTGATTATTCGTTTTGAATATACATTTTTTTTAAATTAAAAAATATATGCTTATTTTTTCATTTTTGCATATAAAACCCAAAAAACTGCTTGATATTTCGATGTTCAAATGTAGGTGGGGTTAAATGTGGAATGCCTGGTCAAGTGCACAGCCAACACTTCCTGTCCTTTCAAAGAAGGTCACCCTTCAATCTTCAGTCTATGAATCTATTGTCTATTAACTAATTGATTAACAGTTGCCCATACCGTGCCACAGTGCCAAGATTTCTCAATTTCTGCATTAAATGTAGTGTGTATTAGACTTATTAATGAACTGCTGTTACTGTAAATGGTTAGCTGATTGATATTAGGGTTGGGCAGTATCCAGATTTTCATATTGTCATACCGTCCTTCTCTTACCCCAGGATTTACGGTATTACCGGCTTAGTACACAAGGGGGCGCCAAAAAAAAGCCCATTGGGCATCTATTACCAGAATGCTAACAAAATTACCAAAAGTAATAGTGAGTTTCCATGGAGGCTGCTAGCTAAATATGCCAACAGACCGCAAATGAAAATAAACTAATTGCAGACAGGCAACCCAGCTCATAAAGTTATATAAATATAGGTAGAAGCTACCGAATGTCATTTACAAGCAAATGTGATCGAGAGACATTGTGCAAATGAACAAAGTTTTGACGGATGCAGTACTGGCTTTCCAGCAGGATGTCTAGACGCTGTGTCTGTGTGGAGTCTGGAGTCGCTAGGGCAACGGGCCTGCCTGCTCTGCTCTGAGAAGAGGGGGGAGGAGCTGACAAGCCGAGAACGGAGAGGAGAAAAAATGCAAGGAAATCAAGATAGCAGTGGCAGCTGTACAAATAACTCATCCAAAGGGCTTTGACTTCTCAAACACGGCAGAAAGTTAACACAATATAATTAATTATAAATGTATTATTAATTCATTTACCTGATTAATTTAGCCACTTAGATAGCAAGTAATACTTAGGGGTATAACTAGAATTCTGAGTTTAACATTTTTTATTTCTGCGTTTTGTAAACGCAGATCTAAAATGATTCTTATTGTAATTTCTGCTCGGCATCAGACTAATTTTGTGCTTCAGTTGCACTTCTAAACTCAAACTTCAAAGAAATAGTTTCAACGGTATTGAAAAACCATCCCGTGGCTATTTCCAAATACCCCGCTATATGGTATATACTATATACTACCCAAGCCTAACTGATATATCCTAGATTCCTAGCTAACCATTGGTAATCTTATTAAATTATGCTATACAGCCAAAACAACAGTATCTATTGCTAGACTAGAGATATGCCCTAGCTGTAGTTAGTGGTTGCACATCTAACTATTTGGATTTAAACAAGGGTGTAAATAGTAGACATGTGAATATAGCGTTTCACTGTTTACAGCAGGTCTCCAGCTACCCAGACCTGTCTGATCAGGCTGATATGGTGCTGTGGGTGTGTCCAGCTTACACCTGTGCAAATCTGTGTGTGTATAGCAATGGAATTAAACATCCTACCAATTCCTCAAGTGTTGTGCTGTAGGTCCACCACACACCCGAAGGGTTGTGGGGTCCTGTCCAGAAACAACCCCTAACCCCTAACCCTAGACACTTGTGGAGATCTGAGAGAATTGGACAGGTGTAAGCAATACCGCCAAAATTCCACCAAGCCTATCAGAGGGTAAGGTGGAGCTCTCACCCTGTCACCACCCATCAATCCCTCTCAGATCTCCACAAGTGTCTAGACTCTGGGCAGTAGGGTCTAGGGGTTGTTTCTGGACAGACAATGGGTATTATGGTAGCTCAGTCAGTCAATCTGTCTGGCGCTGTCAATTTTTTTGTTATAGCTGTCAAATACTTGCTTCCTCTGTCCTTGGGTGAATCTCAATTGCATTTCCTTGATTCGTTGCATCCTCTCTCCTCGTCTCCTTTTCAAAACCAATTGGATGAGAAGGTCAGAGGTCCCTCCCGTTTCACCTTCTTATCCAATGGATTTTGAGAAGGAGGCGAGGATAGAGGATGTAGGAATGAAGGAAATACAATTGAGATTCTCCCCTTGTTTCCTCCATTCCTCACCTCACTCTCAAAGCACATTGGGGGAGAGGAGTGAAGGTTCCTCCCCTCGGGCTCCAATGCACTTTCAAGGAGAGGCAAGGAATGGAGGAAACAAGGACAGAAGAAGCACACACACACACTGCTTGAAGAGTTTACTGATTATAATGATTTCATTATTGGTTATTATTATTTTCAATGATTTTGTTGACAGAACCCATTGTATTATATTAGTGTATTACATTATTATATCAACTATAAAAATAAATAGAAATCCTGTTGTTTATCTTTTCAATGTTTAACATGGCTATAAACGATAGAGAAGGTGACTAAAGCACAAACAGACCTGGCTACTAGGCATGGCAAAGAAACATGCAGTGTCCATGTTTCATGTGACATTTTGAATGACATGTAGATGTTTTGTTGAGCTATGAGTTATGGTCTCATTGTGTCTATCTGGACTCTTATTCCTGTAACTACACATTTGAAACTGCAAGAAAATCATATTTAAAAGTATATAATAATATAATAATAATAATAATAATAATAATAATAATAATAATAATAATATGCCATTTAGCAGACGCTTTTATCCAATGCGACTTACAGTCATGCGTGCATACATTTGTGTATGGGTGGTCCCGGGGATCGAACCCACTACCTTGGCGTTACAAGCGCCGTGCTCTACCAGCTGAGCTACAGAGGACCATCATTTAGAAATTCTGTCCCTGATGTCACACATTGCAATGACGCTGTAGGTGTGATTGAGGCGTAACAGCTGCTCTTAGCGAAAATGTGTTTGGAGTTTCCTTTCTAGCTAATAGGCTATGTTATAATGTAGAGTTCAAAATAATGTAAAACTATCTACCAAAACGATTCATTTTAAAATGTTGATTACTTCTCCTTACCATTATCATTCACCTGATATTTATTTTTTTGCTAATGTATGATGGGGGTCTCTGGGTCACCAGTTTGCCTGGGAGGGGGTCTCTGGGTCACCAGTTTGCCTGGGAGGGGGTCCCTGGGTCACCAGTTTGCCTGGGAGGGGGTCCCTGGGCAAGAACAGTTTGAAGAACCCTGTTTTAGGTTGTAATATCCCTTTCATACACAGACCAAAATCCCACAAATGTACCATGCCTGCTTCTTGGTATATCTGAAAGGGGTAAGGGGTAAAACACATTGAAATTAAAATCCACATAAAGACCTAATCATGATTCCTGCATTTTCACAGACCCTGTAATCAAAATACAGGTATCGGGTCTTTGTAAATGGTTTTCTGCTTTTTTGCAGGTAAATTCATTAACACTTCCATTGTTTAACACCTCCATAATTTGAAATGCAAACAGCCCCCATGATTTAACAAAAAAAAACACGCCTCCCAATTTGCCAGTTACCCACTACATAAAAGGGGTATACCTGCAAGAAAGTGGTAAATAATGGGATGTTTGAAAAGGGGTCATGTAAACATTGCCTTATATATTTTTTTAGAGGTAATATACCACATTTTCTATCTGAAATTGGTATAACTCAGCTAAGTAGGCTGCCAGATGTTCACTTTCTTCAGCAAAGCCTGTGATGAATGTACTTTGGTGCGAAAAGTGCAAATCAATCCCAGAACAACAGCAAAGGACCTTGTGAAGATGCTGGAGGAAACAGGTACAAAAGTATCTATATCCACAGTAAAACAAGTCCTATATTGACATAACCTGAAAGGCCGCTCAGCAAGGAAGAAGCCCCTGCTCCAAAACCACCATAAAAAAGCCAGACTACGGTTTGCAACTGCACATGGGGACAAAGATCATACTTTTTGGAGAAATGTACTCTGGTCTGATGAAACAGAAATGGAACTGTTTGGCCATAATGACCATCGTTATGTTTGGAGGAAAAAGGGGAACGCTTGCAAGCCGAAGAACACCATCCCATCCGTGAAGCACGGGGGTGGCAGCATCATGCTGTGGTGGTGCTTTGCTGGAGGCCTACAAACCTGATTCGGTTACACCAGCTCTGTCAGGAGGAATGGGCCAAAATTCACCCAACTTATTGTGGGAAGCTTGTGGAAGGCTACCGAAACGTTTGACCCAAGTTAAACAATTTAAAGGCAATGCTACTAAATACAAATTCAGTGTATGTAAACTTCTGACCCACTGGGAATGTGATTCAATAAATAAAAACTGAAATAAATCATTCTCTCTACTATTATTCTGACATTTCACATTCTTAAAATAAAGTGGTGATCCTAACTGACCTAAGACAGGGAATTTTTACTAGGATTAAATGTCAGGAATTGTGAAAAACTGAGTTTAAATGTATTTGGCTAAGGTGTATTTAAACTTCCGACTTCAACTGTATATTCCACACATACATATTCAGCATTTTGGGGGAGTTGGATCAAATACATTAAGGGCAAATTCCAATCCTTGGATGAATAGGGATTCCATGGACTTTGACAAATACAAGAAGGACCCCCTCCCTGCTGTTTTACTGATAGGTGTGTAATGGTGAGTGAGATTAAATAAGATTCAAACATGTAGCTAGGCCTACTTAGCCGATGCCCACGGCAGGTAACACCACTTTTCACCTTTCACTAAGAGGAAAATGTTAGCATTCACAGCTGAAATGAAGTAACATAATTAGGCCTATTTTACCAACTGAAATGGGGGTTTTCTTAGCCTATCAAATTAGGTACTCACTCAGAGTTGCATTCTTTTTGTCCAACTAATGATATGGGAATGTGGTACCACAACCTTCACGGATCAAATTGTAAGTCGCTCTGGATAAGAGCGTCTGCTAAATGACGTAAATGTAATGTAAATGTAAATCAAATCAACAACTGAACTTGTGTAATGCGCTCGCACTTCATACAGTACATCACGTGTACACAAATGATGCAATGCATTGTAGGCCTGTTATTAATATGTCACTTTGACAAGTGCGCATCACTGCTGTGCCACCCCCACCCCTGTCCTGATCCTTTCAAGAAAAATGCATTCAACTTCAAGTTCAGATATTTATGATACATTCTCTCATATTTACAGATTCATTGATGATATAAAATGATATCACCTACAGTAGAAGGGAAAGTGTCATGAAACTTTAACACCATTCCCCTAAAAAACTCACCAAATACAATTTCTAGGCCTATGCTGATAAAACATATCCTAATGAATAGGCTTTTCAGCAATCGTGGTAAAGGCTTATCCTACATTTTAGGACGGACACACACACACAGCCTATTTAGAGAGACCGTCGTCATCAACAGCATCATGGCGGCTGAAGATAATGAAAGGATATGGGCAGTAAGGCATCTGTTATAGTGAACTTCGACTCCCTTTTCTTTTAAATTACCACTAGGAGACCATCAGCAGAGAGGAACTCCAATGGTTTGGACTGAACTGAAGTATCATCTTGCACCATTACTCAGGAAGTAAGCACAGCCCTTGTACATGTAGGTTCATCTCGTGGTAGCAATTGAGCCTGGGGACGAGGTTACATGTAGGTAGCTTGGTCAAATAGTGAGAAATGACGTATCCTAGACCTAGGTTTTGAACAACTACAGTGTCATACTATGGTTGGACTAATCCGAAGAAGAAAAGGGCATCAAGTTATTCATGTAGGCCTAGTTTACAATGGGACCACTCTGGAGACGTAGCTGTGACATTATCATTAGGCCTATAATGTAAGTCAGGGGTTAGGTCACTTGTTGCAAATGCTCATTTCGATAATAGTTAAGGACTCAAATCTGTGGGTCACCATTAACATGGGCTGAGCCAACATTGGCACATGGGCTGAGCTGAGCGATGTTTAAACTAATATCTAGAGGCCTATATCAGCTCCGCCTGTCACAGCACCCCTTCTACCGTCCTCCGAGGCAGAACTGGTTTGATGCCATTGACTGAATAAATGTACACGTTTTCTGACACCAGCGGGGAGGAAATTGCTTAAGTCTCCCTCTGTTTGCTCAGCTAAGCATTGGGGGGGCAGAATGTGTGTTGTGGAGTCGTTACGAAAATGTTGATTCAGTCCTCTTGTAGGAGTTGGCTCTTTTTCTCCCATGGTGCTTTTTTTGCCTGGTCAGGACTGGACAATGTTAGTCTTTGTACTGAAATAAACAAAATAATTCAATAGCTAGCTATTTTTAATGTTTTGATTTCCCTAATTTTATCATATGCCTGTTGCAATTGCTCCTGTCTTGTTTGGGGTCATATGACTCAAGTTGGAGTAGGTGGAGCAGTTGCGGTCGTAGAAAGACAAATAGAGTGACACACTCGCCCGAAAAGTTTGCTGTTTCTCAGCATACCACTGTTGTTTGTGTCTCAGCGACATCCACAGTGTAAGTCAATAAGCCTAGTTAAGATAGAACCCTAGTGTTTTGGTAAAGAGGTTGTCTGGCAATAATATGTAACGAGCAGTAGCTGTAGAATGGTTTTGGTGCATAAGCAATGTTAATGTAGTGTTTCCCATTCTACAGATTGTAAATTAAATATACTTTTTTTTGCTAAAAGGATTATTATATTATTCATCGATTGACTATGACTTTTCAAATCACCCAGTAGTGCTATCTGCAGAGTTAGCGCAATGGAACCAATGGAATAGCCACAAAGGGGCAAGCCCCACGCATATAGCACTCCAGGCAAGCTCAATCAAAGTACTCAAAGTAACTCAAAGTACTTGAAAGAAACAAAAACTATTTGAATCGAGGTGTTCCTATACGTTTGGCCAGTAAATTCGAGTTGACTCATTCATGCATCATTACTCTGATATTGATATTCTTGCTATGGTATGATTTCCCTTTGCTGTATGTTTTCAAATTCTTTTCAGGTGTATATCATTGACTTAAAGGGCACTTAGCAACTCAACACTTTGAGAAATCACAGGAGAGCTCGAGAGTGTATATGAAAGAGAACAGTTCCCAAAAACTCAGTCCTCAAAATATTGAGTGGCTGCAAAGTGAATGGTTTATAGGAAAGTTAATCCCGCCATGTAAATATTCCTCTTATGCTCTCCAGACATTTGGGGGCCCCTTGACTCAGAGGCTGTCTGATCTCTGTTAATGTCATCATTCATCGACATCTAAAGCTTTGCAATTCCCCTGGGCTTGGCGGTTTAGTGTGGCTGCATTGAAAGGGTAGACGGATTGTCTCTCTCTCTCACTCTAGCTTTCTCTCTCTCTGTCTCTCTCAACGGACGTTACATTAAAGTGTTGTTCGTTCTCGTCGTTTCTTCATTTTCAACAGATTGTCGTCTGAAGCTGAATAGCAAGGAAAACTCAGAAAGGGGGTTTAGAAATGAGTCTGCCCATTTTGTATTGCCCCTTTTTCTGCTCCGTCCTGCACCATGCACTGTCCCTAAATCCCCCCCCCCTCCTCCCACTTTTCCCCGTTTAACATTTTACATTCTAATTCTTAGGAAACAAGGCTGCACAATGCCTAATATTCACTGAATGTCTAAGATTACCATCTTGCAAAGTCAGAAAAACCTGCTAACTCCCAAAAAGACATGCTTCCCACTGGGCACAGACGTCAGTTCAACGACTAGTTTTAATTTACATTTGGTTTAGTCGTCAACTAATCTGAAACGTGAAATCAACAAAAAATGTCACCATGTCATTGGATTTAGGTTAAAAGTTGAGTTAAAAAAATACAAAATGCCCTTACGTTGATTACTTTTTGCATATCCAACCAGTTTTCCATGTTGATTCAACGTCATCACATTGATTTTTTTTGGTTGAAATGACGTGGAAACACCGTTGATTCAACCAGTTTTTGCCCAGTGGGTTCTGTCTAGGTACACTTGATAGTCCTGTCAGGCAGAATCAAATCTTGATTCAGTAGCTTATTTCTCAGGCATGGGTAGATGGATCCAGAGATCCTAGATATTATCCTTTCATACCCTCGGAAACCAAATAGTTTTTAACCACAAAACTAAAACCCTCCACCCCAGCCCCTCATTAGCCCAATACCTCAATGAAATGTGTGCCGTGTTTAGCTTCTTTGGTGGAATACTATCTGAACTACTAAATAACTATCTGAACTACTAAATGTTGGATATGTAGTCTTTTTGATGGAGGAAAGATGTTTGAGCCCACTGGAAGTAGACTGGACTAGTATGTGTTTCTTGTTACTTCAGTCTCACTCCATGTTCAAGAATGGCCTTTTTCCCTTTATTCAGATTACAACCTCTCACTTTTGGTTATTTGAAAATGAAATAATCTCCAAAATATAGCTATTTCTTAAAACAAACCATAGAAAGTTGGTTGCAATTTCAGTTTAATCCACCAGAAAAGACAGAACAAATAATACAACAAATATTGTGGTTAAATTCAAATATACTAATTGATTAAAAAAAACATACTTTTTCAAAAAGAAAATTATAATAATCTTTGTAAATTATATTATAAATAGGACTGGTGGAGTTATGTCACACATGCAGCTAACAAAATTATATGGAAATGTCTGCTCTACCCATAATTACAACCAAATAATTGCAGCATTACCGCAAAAATGGAAGAGACAAGTGGAAGGGGGAAAAAGTAAGGAACTTGTCTGTCGACCCTGCATAAAAAAAGTATACCAGTTTAATTTAAGGACCAAAAAATGGACAGCTGTGCAATATAGATTGCAAAATAGTTGGGAAGAGATTTTCGAGGTACCGATTCCATGGCACATGGTTTATGAACTGATACGCAAAATGACACCAGTTTCAAAACTTAAATTATTATACAAAATTCTTGCAACCAATAGAATGTTATATATATAGGGGATACAACCTTCCCAGCTCTGCAGATTTTGCTGCGAAGAGACAGAGTCATTAGATCATTTATTTTGGTCCTGTCCATATGTAGCTTGTTTTTGGTCACAGGTCCAGGAATGGCTGAAGAATTGCAACATTTACCTGGAGCTAACTCTGCAGATAGCACTACTGGGTGATTTGAAAAGTCATAGTCAATCGATTAATAATATAATAATCCTTTTAGCAAAAAAAAAGTATCTTTAATTTACAATCTGTAGAAACTATGAGAATAGAAAGGTTCTGAACTTTTGTGAAACATCACATCACAGTTGAAAAATATATGGCAAATAGAAATCCAATATGGATGGTGTTAAGAGATAGATGGGAGAGGTTGAATGGAGCTGAAGGGTGGGACTAATAACAACAAGACAACTAATGTAAAATATACTGTGTCTGTAAAATTTATATAAGTTCAGAACTTTTGTGAAACAGCACAGTTAAAAATATATGGCAAATAGAAATCAAACTGGATGGACATTAGAAAGGAGGAAGGACAGGACTAAAAACAAACAAAATATAACTTTTGTAAAATAGATTGTGTCTGTAAAATGTATATAGAATGTATAAGCTGGAAGTAGAAGCCTAAGTGTTGATGTTCATTAGTTTACTCCAATTAGGGGAGGGGTGGTAGGGTTAGTGGAAAATAATAAAGGAAAATGTATTTTTAAAAGAGAAGTATAAATATATGTGCAGTGCCTTCGGAAAGTATTCAGACCCCTTGACTTTTTCCACATTTTGTTATGTTACAGCCTTATTCTAAAATTGATTAAATTGTTTTTTTTCCTCATCAATCTACACACAATACACCATAATGACATTTTTGCTAATTTATAAAAGATAAATAAAACATGTCACTTTTATATAAGTTTTCAGACCCTTTACTCAGTACTTTGTTTTAGCACCTTTGGCAGCGATTACAGCATCGAGTCTTCTTCGGTAGGACGCTACAAGCTTGGCACACCTGTATTTGGGGAGTTTCTCCCATTCTTCTCTGCAGATCCTCTCAAGCTCTGTCAGGTTGGATGGGGAGCATTGCTGCACAGCTATTTTCAGGTCTCTCCAGAGATGTTAGATCGGGTTCAAGTCCGGGCTCTGGCTGGGCCACTCAAGGATATTCAGAGACTTATCATGAAGCCACTCCTGCGTTGTCTTGACTGTGTGCTTAGGGTTGTTGTCCTGTTGGAAGATGAACCTTCGCCCCAGTCTGAGGTCCTGAGCGCTCTGGAGCAGGTTTTCATCAAAGATCTCTTTGTACTTTGCTCCGTTCATCTTTCCCTCGATCCTGACTAGTCTCCCAGTCCCTGCAGCTGAAAAACATCCCCACAGCACGATGCTGCCACCACCATTCTTCACCATAGGGATGGTGCCAGGTTTCCTCCAGATGTGACGCTTGGCATTCAGGCCAAAGAGTTCAATCTTGGTTTCATCAGACCAGAGAATCTTGTTTCTCATGGTATGAGAGTCTGTAGGTGCCTTTTGGCAAACTCCAAGCGGGCTGTCATGTGCCTTTTACTGAGGAGTGGCTTCCGTCTGGCCACTCTACCATAAAGGCCTAATTGGTGGAGTGCTGCAGAGATGGTTGTCCTTCTGGAAGGCCGGGTACCAAACTTCTTCCATTTAAAAATGATGGAGGCCACTGTGTTCTTGGGGACCTTCAATGCTGCAGAAATGTTTTGGTACCCTTCCGCAGATCTGTGCCTCGACACAATCCTGTCTCGGAGCTCTACGGACAATTCCTTTGACCTCATGGCTTGGTTTTTGCTCTGATATGCACTGTCAACTGTGGGACCTTATATAGACAGGTGTGTGCCTTTCCAAAACATGCCCAATCAATTGAGTTTACCACAGGTGGACTCCAATCAAGTTGTAGAAACAACTCAAGGATGATCAATGGAAACAGGATACACCTGAGCTCAATTTTCGAGTCTCATAGCAATACTTATGTAAATAAGGTATTTCTGTTTTTTTGTTTGAATTAATTTGCAAACATTTCTAAAAACCTGTTTTCGCTTTGTCATTATGGGGTGTAGATTGATGAGGGAAACGTAACAAAATTTGAAAAAAGTGATCCATGAAGGGAGGGAATAGCCAAATCATTTAAAAACAATAACTTGGGGCGGCAGGTACAGTAGCCTAGCGGTTAAAAGTGTTGGGCCAGTAACTGAAAGCTTGCTGGTTTGAAACCCCGAGCTGACTAGGTGAACAATCTGCCGATGTGCCCTTGAGCAAGGCACTTAACCCTAATTGCTCCTGTAACTTGCTCTGGATAATAGCGTCTGCTATATGAGTAAAATGTAAATGCTTCGTGTACTCCCACTTGTTATTTTTGGATGCTGTATTTTTGCCCGACTGTGCACTAATGTTGTGTTTTTGTGTTCTATTTTAACTTTATAGTGTCAGCATTCTGATTGGTGCTCCCAAAGCTAACACCAGCCAACCGAACGTCAGCGAAGGTGGATCTGTGTACTTATGTCCCTGGAGCCAGGGCCAATCGGATTGCAGTGTCGTCCACTTTGACAATGAAGGTAAGGTACCTGGCTGAATCACCTGGTGGAATTATTTGTGAATGAGTAGCCCTACCGTAGAGCTAACGTATCAACTATCCACTGTGTGATCCTCTCAGCTATTCCATCTCAGATCAAAGCCTTTGAGTAAATTCATTTTTTGATTATTTAACCTGTTTGAGAGGATGAGTAGAATTACTTTATTACTCCTTCATAAGAAAACAAGTACCATTACCATTCATTATAAAACTGGTTGTTTGGATCCTGGATGCTGATTGGACGAGCAGACACACCTATGCCTGCTAACAGTTCCATCTGAAAATTATCACTGCGCCTCCATAAGAATGTCATGTTCATGTTGCTGTCTGAATCATCTCTTGTATTTATCTCAACTCGCACATTATTTCCCTTGCTTCCAGCCTAGCGTTTAGTTTGGTACATGGGGGTTAATATAAGCCTCACTGTCTGCAAGTCCGACCTCAGCAACAATGTTTCACTTTTGAATTTCGGATCTCTGCAGTACTGTACATAGAGTGAATGGTGCCCAGACGAGATGAAAAAACTTTTTCTAAACCAGTTGAAATCACGCATCAACGTCATTATCATGGATATATCCAAGTAAAACCCAAGAGAAAAAAAGCTAAAACAAACAAAAAATGCATCTTGTGTACTGTCATTCCAGGTTCAATGTTTGATGTGACTGAGTTAGCTGAAGTTGGCTAGCTAGCTAGCAAGTGACAAGAACGTTATCCAGCCTGCATACCAACCATTTTGTTTAGAATGGACGACCAGTCCTTTTCCGTCTGTAGCAACATGGCCAAAATAACTAACAACCAGATTTTTGTCCGGACTATATATTTTGGTGGAAGAATGAAATTATATGAATTGACTCATCAAAATAAAGTTCCAATGAAAATATGTAATTCATTGTTATTTTAATATGTTGGTAACAGTTTTATAAAAGCAATAAGGCACGCGAGGCTCTGCTATCGTGTCGGGCAGAACAACGGCATTTACCTGTGACTGTATTCATGATACAGCACTGCCTCTTGTGCCTTGTTGCTTAACTAGTGGTTACAACATGTAAAGCATTATGTCAACTGCCATAATGTGTATTTCCTTGTACAAACGTCTAATGAATTTCCGATTAACAATTTTAACATCAGGTGTCACAAAGGTTTCATACGTACATTTTACAAAGGCTGTCTGCTGCAATGCTATCATAGCATACCTCCAGTTAAAGTTGGATTGTATATCCATAAAAATGTGTCTTCAGCCATTAAAGAATAAGGCTTCTATTAGTGAGCTCACTGGCTATGATGACCCTGAGGTTATAGTGGCAAACCTCTCTGTCAAGGCTTGGAGATTCTTCACCAATGGTGCTCTGTTTTTATTTAAACCATTCTTTGAAGTTTCTCCTCCTGTGCTTAGTAGTGACTGAGCCCTCTCTCGTCTTCCCCCTTTCTAAGGCCTCTAGTTTGAGGTAAAGTTTAGTTAAAGCTCTGTATCCACTACATCCAGTGTCTCCACAGGTCCTTGGTTGATTTCCTGCCTGGCTGGATTGAAGCCCAGTGTTGTAACTTTAATTAGGCCAAAGCAGTGGGCCAGGGTTCCAGTCTCGAACTCCTAGAGTTTTTCTTCGGGACTGCAGTTTAACTGAGGCCCGGACCAGGAAGACAATTTCCATACACGGCCACATAGAGTCAGATTTGAACATTCCTAATAAGACACTTTAGTCATCACCTTTGTGCACAAAACATCCATTGAATTATTAAAATAATTGTCACTGAGGCTGATATTACAATTTTATATTCATCCAATGTCTGCCATGTTTTTGGATAACGTGATGACGTCGTCGCTGCACACGCTGCGCCCTGTGCTCAATGAGTGCTAGTGCGCATGTGATGTTGGTTCGTATAAACCGGATGCAACCCGATATAGACGGTCCATGAATCAGCGAATGCGAACATGAGTAGATAACCTTGAGAACAACAGGCGGACATCTTGGACGCAGTCTCCAGTTGTTATTATACCTCAGTGGGCCAAAGTCATTATGGGGACAAGGACCCCTGGGCTGCCTGCCCCTAGCTCTGCCTGCCAGTGAAGCGGTCACAGCCACATCAGATATAAGCAGGAAGTGATAAGGTCCACCGTTTGAGGATCAGAGAGTGTGTGTTATCACATACGCTCACACACATACTGTACATTACATAGACACATACAGACACTAGATACACATATTCAGACACACAGACATGCATGCACTAAAACTGGAAGCATGCATTCTCGTGCACCTAAACTGTTTATACGTGCACAGCTTACAAACACAAACTATGTACACGTCCACAGGCTTACATAAGCAGGCATGCCCACACACAAACACCCTCTAATATGTACACTCTCCAAATTGAAGACGCAGCTGATGTGATATGTGAATTCATGAATTTAGCTGACAGCCGTTTTACACAGACAGGTAGACACACACACACACTGCCCCAGGCCCTTCCGTTCCCGGGTTTGTGCAATGTAGCGTTTCCCATGCAGGTCTCTGGGTTCAAAGGGCATAGTGTGTACTAACACAGTCCAGACTCCAGCAGCCAATCAGACAGACAGACATAGGGCAGGGCAGTGGTTAGGGAAGGTTAATGTTACTTGTCAAGTCCATGCGTCAGACAAATTAATAAAACCCACACTCCCAAGTCTACCGCATTAAAGGGATGGTTCATCCAAATTTCTAAATGTGTTCACATTTTTCTTACCTTGTATGTAGTCTATTGGCCAGGATTGACTGTCTGCAGTTGACGACTCATGCTTTTTTAATGATGAATTTGGGTGAACTATCCCTTTAAGGAACATTTAGGGGTTTTCATAGCAAGGCTTGTCCTCATTCGTGTTCATTCTCTCTCAACATTACTTAATATATACTGTAGGTTTGACCTACAGTAATGTTACCACCCAGAAATCTTGAGTGTACTCTCTCAAAGCCAGCTGCTCAATGTTTTTGTCTGTCACAGGAAACTGTTTTACCTTCCCCCCTTCATAAAACGGGGACCAGACTACGAAGGACAAATGTTTCGGTTACAGTAAAAACGCGTTCCAAGTCCTGCTGAACGATTTGATGTTTGCCAATAGCATGGTGGATAGATTAAGAGTTGAAACTCGGAGACAGAGGTTATAAAAACATCAATGCTAAAAACCCAAGGACACACATGGGATCAGGTTGAGACATAATTACAATAGACATCACTATGGTTATTTGGAGGTTTTGCTCTCAAATAAGGAGTCACGCGATGATATGTTGTGTGGTCCTTCCCCTACGACTCGGGAAACCATGCAGTTTATTAGCCTACAGATTCAATAAGTTATGATGAACTTCACAGGGTGATGAAAGTGCACAGTGATGAGCTTGATGCTGCTTTCCAATAAATATTGAGGGTCTTATTCTGGTGACATGATGATCGATGCTTGACTGCCGTTTGACAAATAAAAATATTTGTAGACTAGACAACCCACACAGCCTACCCACACTGTATCTGTGAGCTGCTGGGTAGAGCGCAGGTGCCAATACCAGAGTAGGCACATTTGCTATTTAACGCAATCGTTTTTGTGACAAAGCTATCGGTAGAGTTGACAATGCGATGGAAACCCATTGAACACATATTTTTTTAATGCAAATTCTAAAATATTCACATGAAAATCTGTCGCCAATTGGATGGAAACCTAGCTACTCTCACTCAGATATGCAAACATTTCTCTCTACCATATGGCAAAATGTGTAGAATTGCAGGAAGTTAGCTGTAAAACTGACATTTATTATTTCCGACCTATGGCAAAATGTGTAGAATTGCAGGAAATTAACCCTAAAACGTAAATTTCTCTCCGCTGTCAAGAGGGGAGCCGCTAAAATGTTTTGCTCGCAAGGTGGGCCCCCCCAACAAAATGTCACTTAGGGCCCCCAAAAGGCTAGGGCCGGCTCTGACTGCATGTTTGTGGCCCCCACCCCATCAAAGTCACCCATCCCTGCTTTAGGCTATTACATTCATACAAGTATTGTATTACAAATGTAAAGGTGCGTTTCTTTGGCATCTTCCAGGAGATCGCCGTTTCCATGTCAATGACGTCGACGTCCAGGTGGAGTTCAAGTCCCATCAGTGGTTTGGAGCGACAGTGCGTTCCCATGGCAACACTGTCCTGGTAAGATACTATGTTCTGTGGGATAGAGAGGATTAGGTCAGAATCTAACTGTCCGGTTAGAAATGACCATCAGAAAACCAATACGGACTTGATTGATTGATGATTTTATGTGTATTTTGATATTGTTTACAAGTTCTACATGAATCGGTCTATTATTTGACTACTGTCACAAGTCGACCATAGCCCCAGTCATGAAATGCTTTTCACAATGTGTCAGTGATGCCTAGCAACATCTGACAGCATTGTCTTCCGTCAGATAGCACAACGGTGGTTTTAGAATGACGCCATCTGACGGAAGACAATGCATCTGACAGTTGATAGTTGAGTTTCTTGTGTGTTGTTTTGAATGTTAACCCTGTCTAACCCCTATACCCTTCTCTTGAATGTGTCCAAGGCTTGTGCCCCAAGGTATTACTGGAGAACAGAACATGACGCCCCCTTCTCTGACGCCACAGGAACTTGCTACCTCTCCGTGGACAACCTCAAGACTTTTGTGGAGTACGCCCCCTGTCGCACAGGTACAGTACTGCAATGACACCCTGATCCAAAATACTGCACCTGAAGTCAATTGAATGAAGTAGTGCCAAAGCATGCAGCCACGACTTTGAGTTGTGTGAGGGCTGAATCCTGACTCCAACTTGAACTTTCTTGTAAATTGACCACTGATGTCAATGGGAGGTTTGTGTGTGCACGTTATGATACAGCCCTGGCTGGGCTATTTGGGTTGTGGCCTTTCAGTGTGACTCGTCAATGTCTCTTCCGTTTACCTCAGAGAGACATGGTCCTGCCGGACAGGGCTACTGTCAGGGTGGGTTCAGTGCTGACTTCACCAAGGTACGTTCAAGAGGAAAAGGAACAATTCATTAACAATTAAAAATAGATCATCTTGGGAGCTTTTTATATGGGTGCTTATGTCTTGGGGGCTGTTCCAGAAAGAAGGATCAATGAGTTAGCCAGCTAACTGTCCCAGAAATTCTGATAACTTAATCTTTTTGAGAAATATATACTTTAAATTAGCATGGAGTAATTGACTCGACAACCAACGACCTATATTCAAGTTTAGCTTTCTTAATGAATCAGGAAATCAATAGATATATTTGACTGCTTATCCAAGTTAGCTGGCTGACTGAATGATCCTGCTTTCTGGAACACCCCACTGTATGAATACTGTAAGCCACAAAAGACTTACAATTGAGTTTTATCTGAAAGCACCTGATACATATTCTTGATAAAAAGTTCTCATCAGAGCAGTCGTTTTTCTGTTTGTTTCAGGATGGGAAAGTTGTTCTTGGAGGACCAGGAAGCTTTTACTGGCAAGGTGAGTGCACTATAGGATTTATGATAGGACCTTATTGGGACCATATGTGGATTTATATTAATTGGTTCAACTACAGGACATAGAGATAGCATACAGTATAGCATAGAAAACCATACAGTGGGGAGAACAAGTATTTGATACACTGCCGATTTTGCAGGTTTTCCTACTTACGAAGCATGTAGAGGTCTGTAATTTTTATCATAGGTACACTTCAACTGTGAGAGACGGAATCTGAAAAAAATCCAGAAAATCACATTGTATGATTTTTAAGTAATTAATTTGCATTTTATTGCATGACATAAGTATTTGATACATCAGAAAAGCAGAACTTAATATTTGGTACAGAAACCTTTGTTTGCAATTGCAGAGATCATACGTTTCCTGTAGGTCTTGACCAGGTTTGCACACACTGCAGCAGGGATTTTGGCCCACTCCTCCATACAGACCTTCTGCAGATCCTTCAGGTTTCGGGGCTGTCGCTGGGCAATACGGACTTTCAGCTCCCTCCAAAGATATTCTATTGGGTCCAGGTCTGGAGACTGGCTAGGCCACTCCAGGACCTTGAGATGCTTCTTACCGAGCCACTCCTTAGTTGCCCTAGCTGTGTGTTTCGGGTCGTTGTCATGCTGGAAGGCCCAGCCACGACCCATCTTCAATGCTCTTACTGAGGGAAGGAGGTTGTTGGCCAAGATCTTGCGATACATGGCCCCATCCATCCTCCCCTCAATACGGTGCAGTCGTCCTGTCCCCTTTGCAGAAAAACATCCCCAAAGAATGATGGTTCCACCTCCATGCTTCATGGTTGGGATGGTGTTCTTGGGGTTGTACTCATCCTTCTTCTTCCTCCAAACACGGAGAGTGGAGTTTAGACCAAAAAGCTCTATTTTTGTCTCATCAGACCACATGACCTTCTCCCATTCCTCCTCTGGATCATCCAGATGGTCATTGGCAAACTTCAGACGGGCCTGGACATGCGCTGGCTTGAGCAGGGGGACCTTGCGTGCGCTGCAGGATTTTAATCCATGACGGTGTAGTGTGTTACTAATGGTTTTCTTTGAGACTGTGGTCCCAGCTCTCTTAAGGTCATTGACCAGGTCCTGCCGTGTAGTTCTGGGCTGATCCCTCACCTTCCTCATGATCATTGATTCCCCACGAGGTGAGATCTTGCATGGAGCCCCAGACCGAGGATGATTGATCGTCATCTTGAACTTCTTCCATTTTCTAATAATTGTGCCAACAGTTGTTGCCTTCTCACCAAGCTGCTTGCCTATTATCCTGTAGCCCATCCCAGCCATGTGCAGGTCTACAATTTTATCCCTGATGTCCTTACACAGCTCTCTGGTCTTGGCCATTGTGGAGAGGTTGGAGTCTGTTTGATTGAGTGTGTGGACAGGTGTCTTTTATACAGGTAACGAGTTCAAACAGGTGCAGTTAATACAGGTAATGAGTGGAGAACAGGAGGGCTTCTTAAAGAAAAACGAACAGGTCTGTGAGAGCCTGAATTCTTACTGGTTGGTAGGTGATCAAATACTTATGTCATGCAATAAAATGCTAATTAATTACTTAAAAATCATACAATGTGATTTTCTGGATTTTTGTTTTAGATTCCGTCTCTCACAGTTGAAGTGTACCTATGATAAAAATTACAGACCTCTACATGCCTTTTAAGTAGGAAAACCTGCAAAATCGGCAGTGTATCAAATACTTGTTCTCCCCACTGTACATCAACTAGTTTTTTCCCCCTTTTCTTTAAAGGCTGGGAATTCCCAATCTTTCACATTTTTCCTTTTTATTAGACAGATACAGTGTAGAGAGACACGAGAGAGATATTATTTGTGTCAGCATAATGACAGAGTGGGATTAAAACCTGCGCAGATGCGTACATATGGTTTCCAAGTGGCGAAGTTACCCCCAAGACCAGTGGTTCTCAAACTTCTCCTCGGGGAACCCCAGCCGTTCCATGTATTTTATCCATTCCAGAGCTAGCACACCTGGTTCAACTTGTCAACTAATCATCAAGCCCTTGACTAGGTGAAGCAGGTGCGCTAGTTCAGGGCTACAACCAAATTGTGAAACGACTGGGGGTCCCCAAGGAGAGGTTTGAGAAGCACTGCCCTAGGTCTAGACCAGGGGTTTTCAAACCTCTCCTCTTGGACCCCCAGCAGTTTCATGTATTTAACTATTCCACAGCTAGAAAACGGGATTCAACTTGTCAAATAATCATTAAACCCTTTAATATGTGAATCAGGTGAGCTAGTTCAGGGCTACAACAAAATTGTGAAATGCTAAGGGTCTCCGAGGAGAGGATTTGAAAACCACTGCCCTAGACCATTCTCAGGGCCAAACTTCAACAGTCATTTTACTGCAGCTAAAACCCCATAAGACAAAGTTCAAAAGTCACGGCTTGTCTTAACCCCTGACATCTGACCCTTATCTCCATCCGTCCTTCCCACAGGTCAGCTGATCTTAGCCACCACAAAGGAAATAGTCAAGGCCTACTACCCTTCCTACTTCCTGCTCTCTGTTACCGGACAGATACAGACCCATCAGGTGCAGGGGAGCTATGACGACAGTTACCTAGGTGAGCATGGTCCACTTCTTCATAGGAGTTAGACAGAGGCTGCATCTGAAATGACACCCTATTCCCTTCACAGTGCACTGCTTTTGACCAGAGCACTAAGTAGTTGCCTTACCCGATTTCTCATTGCACTCTACTCACTGGTATTGACCCATCATTTTTCTCCCATTCTCTCTCTCTCTCTCTCTCTCTCTCTCTCTCACTCTCTTTCTCCCTCTCTCTCTCTCTCTCTCTCTCTCTGTCTCTCTGTCTCTCTGTCTCTGTCTGTCTGTCTGTATCTCTCTCTCCAGGTTACTCTGTGGCCGGCGGGGAGTTCAGTGGAGATAATATTGAAGGTGAGGGTCATATTTACAGTGTCGACTGACTCGCTTGCGCATGATTGGGTTTTGGGTTTGCTTACCCCATAGCTCTGTCTAATGGTTAATCATCGGAAGTCCATCTAAAGTCCCCTATGCTCTAATATACTCATGTGCTCTAATCATTAGAGCTCTAGTCATTAGAGCACACGAGTATATCAGAAGAATATCAGAGCACAATGTAATAGTCTATTTATTACATAACATTGGAGTCTACTGTACTTAAGTAGCTCACTCAAGGCCACAACATGAAGATGTTCTGCTTATTTTAAAAGAAATGAACAACTTGCACGGTGCACTTGGCCGTATCAATTAGTTTATTAAGCTTTTAAGATTTCATAGAATTATTGCCACAGACCTGCAACAAGCAAACCTCAGCTTTTCATATTTTAAACACTGCTTATGATGAGCAATGTTTTAACCCCTCGGTTGTTCACATTTGGAAGTGCTTGGAGTCCTAGCCCTAGCTTGGACTCAACTCTTGAACTTCCTTTCTCTCTTTCTCATTTTCTGTCTTTGCAGATTTCGTCACGGGAGTCCCCAAGGGACTCATGCTGTATGGTTTAGTAAGGAGTCCTCACATATTTCATACATATTTCATCATTCATTCTAGATTAAAGTTAATGAGGGGTAACATAGGGATGACTTAAGGATGACATAGAGGAATGTTACTGTAAAGAGGAAGAGGGGGTGAGAGGACGCCAATAAATAAAAAGGGGAATAGATTCAAGTTTTAATGTCACATGCACAAGTACAGTGAAATGCCTTTCTTGCAAGCTCTAACCCCAACAATGCAGTAATCAATAAGAATGTAATACTTCTGGAAGTGAATTAAGAGAGGGATTTAAAGAAAGATGTTCTTATACAAGAATGATATGCATACATATTCATAAATGCATGTGTTACAACTAGGGCTGTTACGGTGACCGTATTACCGCCACACCGGCGGTCACGAGTCATGATGGCAGTCAAATTCCATGTAACCGTTTAGTCACGGTAATTAGGCTTCTCCAAGCTCTGATGCTGCTGATGGTCATTAGTATCCTACCAAACTTGCTAATTGCCTGGTACTCAGCACTCTATTGTCCTTCTAATCACTCTGACATCAATGCAAATGTTATCGAAAATCAAACACTTCATGGGAGCCCATTTGCTCATATTGCGCAACATTTCTATAGGCTAAAATCCCTTTTCCCCGCTGCGTGCTGAAGCACCTCTCACTCACATCACCCAGTCAAGTGATCGGGTCTTTCTCAAAGGCTACAAGTGAAGACAGACACATCTGGGACGCAACTGTGCGCGTCCTTATCCAATTCCGAGGTGAGAGACAGAATGACAACAACAAAATCCAGAAAAACGCATGTCAAAAATGTTATAAATTGATTTGCATTTTAATGAGGGAAATAAGTATTTGACCCCCTCTCAATCAGAAAGATTTCTGGCTCCCAGGTGTGTTTTATACAGGTAACGAGCTGAGATTAGGAGCACACTCTTAAAGGGAGTGCTCCTAATCTCAGCTTGTGACCTGTATAAAAGACACCTGTCCACAGAAGCAATCAATCAATCAGATTCCAAACTCTCCACCATGGCCAAGACCAAAGAGCTCTTCGAAGATGTCAGGGACAAGATTGTAGACCTACACAAGGCTGGAATGGGCTACAAGACTATCGCCAAGCAGCTTGGTGAGAAGGTGACAACAGTTGGTGCGATTATTCGCAAATGGAAGAAACACAAAATAACTGTCAATCTCCCTCGGCCTGGGGCTCCATGCAAGATCTCACCTCGTGGAGTTGCAATGATCATGAGAATGGTGAGGAATCAGCCCAGAACTACACGGGAGGATGTTGTCAATGATCTCAAGGCAGCTGGGACCATAGTCACCAAGAAAACAATTGGTAACACACTACGCCGTGAAGGACTTAAATCCTGCAGCACACGCAAGGTCCCCCTGCTCATGAAAGCACATATACAGGGCCGTCTGAAGTTTGCCAATGAACATCTGAATGATTCAGAGGAGAACTGGGTGAAAGGTGTTGTGGTCAGATGAGACCAAAATCGAGCTCTTTGGCATCAACTCAACTCGCCGTGTTTGGAGGAGGAGGAATGCTGCCTATGACCCCAAGAACACCATCCCCACCGTCAAACATGGAGGTGGAAACATTATGCTTTGGGGGTGTTTTTCTGCTAAGGGGACAGGACAACTTCACTGCATCAAAGGGACGATGGATGGGGCCATGTACCGTCAAATCTTGGGTGAGAACCTCCTTCCCTCAGCCAGGGCATTGAAAATGGGTCATGGATGGGTATTCCAGCATGACAATGACCCAAAACACACGGCCAAGGCAACAAAGGAGTGGCTCAAGAAGAAGCACATTAAGGTCCTGGAGTGGCCTAGCCAGTCTCCAGACCTTAATCCCATAGAAAATCTGTGGCGGGAGCTGAAGGTTCGAGTTGCCAAACGTCAACCTTCGAAACCTTAATGACTTGGAGAAGATCTGCAAAGAGGAGTGGAACAAAATCCCTCCTGAGATGTGTGCAATCCTGGTGGCCAACTACAAGAAACGTCTGACCTCAGTGATTGCCAACATGGGTTTTGCCACCAAGTACTAAGTCATGTTTTGCAGAGGGGTCAAATACTTATTTCCCTCATTAAAATGCAAATCAATTTATAACATTTTTGACATGCGTTTTTCAGGATTTAGTTGTTGTTATTCTGTCTTTCACTGTTCAAATAAACCTACCATTAAAATTATAGACTGATCATGTCTTTGTCAGTGGGCAAACTTACAAAATCAGCAGGGGATCAAATACTTTTTTCCCCTCACTCTAAACGTTCTCATCTGTTGCGTCAGGCTCATTGCTTAAAACAGGTTTTTTGATGCTAGTGGTTGTATTAATTTGGGATCTATCGCATCTCACAACTGTCCCGGACTATTTTTGGAATATTTATTTCTCGCACAGAATAGAATAGGTCAACTTTTGTACTATGGGGGATAGTATATTGACATAGGCTAGTGCTAGTGCTTTTGCTATTTGTTAGGCCTACTCATCTTGTTGGCTGACGAAAAGTAAATGTTGACAGTTCTTCCAATATCTTCAATATGCGCCTCGGAATTGGATAAGGACGCGCACAGTTGCGTCCCAGATGTGTCTGTCTTCACTTGTAGCCTGTGAGAAAGACCCGATCACTTGACTGGGTGATGTGAGTGAGAGGTGCTTCAGCACGCAGCGGGGAAAAGGGAATTATAATTATTATATTCAGGCAAGGGTATAACGGGCACTGGCCGCAAAAGGCATTGATTTTTTTAGGGGGATTATGGCCACACAAAGGGGATGCAGCCGGGAAATTCGAGGCATTATCAAGTGCTTGTCAAATTGTGAATGAGAGACTGATGAAGTGTGTACAGCCTGCACAAAAAACTAAGCAGAGCTCATCCCTTTCATGCAACTTTTTTCAAATCATCGTTAGAGTCCCATCATGCAGCATTAGAAGGTATTAACATCTAAACATATAGCCCAACATTTGTATCACAACTAAAGTTACATTAATAACTCTAAATTAAGCATATAGGAGTACCTGTTTCTTTGTTAACTGCTCAACACAAAATAGCTGCATGTGCGCACTCCCTCAAATTATTTGGAGAAAATATCCTTTCTATTTTATTCAGCTATGTTCAATTGTATTCTTCATACTATAAAATAATGCCACGGAATTCTAAGCAAATCTTGTCTGCTAAATGAACTAGTGTAGCCCACAGCCAAATGGCATAGCCAGATCAGGGCCTAACATAAAAACAACGCATAGTATGCTATTCTGTTCTTCTGAAATAGACTACATTTTCTTCATATCATGTTTCTTTAGACCTGTCTAAAATAAATAATGGATTTATTGTGATGGGGTAGGCTATATTACATGGATGTATTATACTTTTTTAAAATGTAGATGTTCCAAAGGTCTGCATCAGTGGCTTGTAGGCTATGTGTGGAAGACAGGAGATGCTAAATATGATTATGTAAATTAATGGACAATTACCGTGAGACCGGCAGTTATTTAATATCTATTTTCTTGACATCACCGCCATAGCCCTAGTTACAACCAACAGTATTGCATGTCTTTTTCTTGATGGTTCTCCTACAATCATGGTTGATAACTGAAGGTATTTTCTGAACTCTCTCAATGCAGGTGTCCATACTCAATGGAACAGACCTGAAATCCATGGTGAACCTAACCGGAGAACAGGTTGGTGCAAATCTGCTTAACAGCAAGGGGGCTAGGCTATACTGTATTTTTGGCGCTTCTGTTTTTATATGCGGGTATATATAGGGGGGCTGAAGGAATTTGCCCCCTGGAGATAACGCTGTATCCCTGGGTCAGAGGTGAGCCCAGAAATGCCTATGTGTTCCATACGTTGTGAATCAGAAACAGAGGCAGAAAGAGCAGGCACGCAATCACATACACATGTAGACACACACACACGTATACACGTACACACGCAAGTACACATACACATGTGTGCGTATACACATGTATACGCATACACACATGCACACACAGTCTTGTACACCTAACCTTGTGGAGACACAAAATTCAGTCCCATTCAAAATCCTATTTCCCCTAAACCCTAACTCTAACCTTAACCCCAAAACCGAACCTTAACCCTAATTCCTAACCCTAAAACTAAAACTAGCTTCTAACCCTAAACCTAATTTTAACCCTAACACCCCAAAAGGTCAAATACTATTTCTAGGGGGTTTAGGGTTAAGGTTAAAATTAGTGTTAGGGTTAGAATTAGTTAAACACGTCCACACACACACACACACACACACACACACACACACACACACACACACACACACACACACACACACACACACACACACACACACACACACACACACACAGTATTACAGCTATATGCTGACTCAGGCTTTTGTGTTGCAAACTAAGGGGGTGGGGAGCTTGCTTATGCCAACCCACCATTGTGCCAAAGGGTTTGGATTCCTCAATGGCTAAATTGCTGGGTGTGTGGATTAAGTGACATGGTTTATTTCATGTTGCTCCTGTAGTCTTCTAAATTCTCCATGGCTGATGAACTAATGTACATACATATGTCTGCGTTGTGTGTGTGCTTTCTGTGTAAGCTGCAAACTGACTGCTAACTGCTTACTGCATAGTGAGAATGATCTGAAATAAACTCCTGGCTGGATTTGACTTGACGGTCTCTTTAGGTTGACTACTCGCCACATGAGTGCCTGGACTGCACCGTCGGACTCAGCTGTGTAAACAAAGCTATGTAAACAATGTATCCGTGCCATACATTTACATATCTTTATACAAGTAGCCATACCATGAAATGGATCTTGCTGGTTAGAGTATACTGCTGCGAATTGGGGGGGTAGCCAAGACCGGGACTCCAACCCAGGTCCAGGGACTGTCAACCCAACACCTTAGCCGTTACGCCAAGAGATCCGAACCTTTTGACGAGGTCGCTAGGTGTTGGGTTACGGTAGCTACACTACAGGAGTTCTAACATCACTAACTCTCAGCTTTATAGAAGGACCACCATACTGTACATTGTCAATCAGTCATAGCTGTGATATAAAACTCTTGACAATAGTTCATCATTTATGGCATAATATAGAATCGTCAAAGATAACAACACTGAGTGACCAATTCTCCCTCTCTCTCTGAGATGCCTATAGCAGCTTGAGTCCCCACCTCCTCCAAACGCCTACCTCCTTCTACCTCTCATGTAGCTTACAGAAGCTCTGGCACTGAGCTTAGAGAAAACAGAGAGGAAAGAGGGAGCCAAGGGGGATGGATTTGTGGGGCCTGATTGAGGAGGAAAGCTTCTGGGTTGAGGGGATATAAGAGAGAGAGAAATAGAGAGAGAGTGAAGGAGAAAGAAAGAGCGATACTATGCCCCACGGTGTGATTACATGCTAACTCTGTCTGCTTTAATGTCTTCCAGATGGGGTCCTATTTCGGCTACGCAGTGGCAGCCACAGACATCAACAACGACGGGTGAGTGAGGGAGCTAGTGGAGAGAAGGAGAGAGAGATGGAAAGAGAGAAAGAAAGAGAGGGAGCGAGAGAAAGAGAGAAAGAAAGACAAAGTGTGCAAAAAGAAGGCAGGTATGGCAAGATTTGGACAGATAGACTTGGACAATGTATGCTAACAAGGGAGAAAGGAGAGAGAGATGGAGAGAGAGTAGGTGAAATACAGTATTTCAGAAGATCCCATGGTCATGCATTTCCCTCTCTCTCATGTGTCATGAAAATTCCTTGTCATACAGTAGCTACTCCTACACTTCCTTTCTCCTGCCTTCAGGTTCTCTATTGGCCAATTCCGCTTCACCTATCTTATTAGACTCATAGTCAGGAAACTCAGGACATCACACTCACTACACTAATGCACACTAGCTCAACTTTAGAGGCCTTGATTTGATCTAAAGTACTAGTCCATTGTAAATCAGCAGAAGTAAAGTTCATTATCTGGAGTTATTTATCTGTCCTCTCCAGGGCTGGCACAATTACCGTATAACCGTGTAACCGACGGTTTTGGATGAAGACCGTCATGAAAATAACCGTAAAATATATATACACTACCGTTCAAAAGTTTGGGGTCACTTAGAAATGTCCTTGTTTTCGAAGGAAAAGCATTTCTTTTGTTCATTAAAATAACATCAAATTGATCAGAAATACAGTGTAGACATTGTTAATGTTGTAAATGGCTATTGAAGCTGGAAATGGCTGATTTGTTATGGAATATCTACACAGGCGTACAGAGGCCCATTATCAGCAACCATCAGTCCTGTGTTCCAATGGCACGTTGTGTTTGCTAATCCAAGTTGATCATTTTAAAAGGCTAATTGATCATTATAAAACCCTTTTGCAATTATGTTAGCACAGCTGAAAACTGTTGTGCTGATTAAGCAATAAAACTGGCCTTCTTGAGACTAGTTGAAACTGGCCTTCTTGAGACTAGCAGCAAGGCCTTCTCCGCCTGGCCTTGCTGCTATTCCAGTTTCAACTGTTCTGCCTGCGGCTACGAAACCCCTACCTGTCCCAGACCTGCTGTTTTCAACTCTTTAATGATCGGCTATGAAAAGCCAACTGAGAGACCTGAGCCCTAGGACCATACGTCGGGACTACCGGCCGTGGTGACTCCTTGCTGTCCCCAGTCCGCCTGGCCTTGCTGCTATTTCAGTTTCAACTGTTCTGCCTGCGGTTATGGAACCCCTACCTGTCCCAGACCTGCTGTTTTCAACTCTTAATGATCGGCTATGAAAAGCCAACTGAGATTTATTCCTGATTATTATTTGACCATGCTTGTCACTTATGAACATTTTTGAACATCTTGGCATGGTTCTGTTATAATCTCCACCCGGCACAGCCAGAAGAGGACTGGCCACCCCTCATAGCCTGGTTCCTCTCTAGGTTTCTTCCTAGGCTTTCGCCTTTCTAGGGAGTTTTTCCTAGCCACCGTGCTTCTACACCTGCATTACTAGCTGTTTGGGGTTTTAGGCTGGGTTTCTGTACAGCACTTCGAGATATTAGCTGATGTAAGAAGGGCTATATAAAATAAAATTGATTGATTGATTGATAGTTGAGTATCTGGAGCATCAGCAATTGTGGGTTCGATTACAGGCTCAAAATGGCCAGAAACAAAGAACCTTCTTCTGAAATGTTTAAGTGACCCCAAACTTTTGAACGGTAGTGTGTATATATATATATATATATATATATATTATGAACAGCTGACTGAATGACCACAATGCAGCAGTAGCACACATAGAAATAGAATGAATCGAATAGAACCGCGGTCATTTGGCTGGCCAATTACCGTCATCCAGAATTCCATGACCATCACAGCCCTACTCCTGTCCTCTCCTCCATCTCCCCTCACTTTCCCCCCACCCCATCCTCTCTTCCCTCTCTCTTCCCCAGGATGGAAGACCTGGTGGTGGGAGCTCCCATGTTCATGCAGAGGGGTTCCGACGGACTGCGTTGGGAGGAGGTAGGCCGTGTCTATGTCTACCTGCAGCGGCAGCCCTTGCTGTTTGAACCCAGCCTGCCCCACCTGGGGGGGAGCCAGGCCTTCGGGAGGTTTGGCAGCTCCCTGGCCCCACTGGGAGACCTCAACCAGGACGGCTTCAACGGTGAGCACTCTGGAAAAGCTTGGGTCATATTCATTAATGAACACTGTAGCAAAACATTTTGCAATGGAAAACAAACATGTGGATTTCTTATTGGACAAGTTCAGGTAGTCCCTCTCCTTAGTTTTCCCCATTTGATGCCTAAAGGCCACACATAAGAATATGTGATACATTTTAATCTTTCATGCAAGAACATAACTAAAATCAGGGCGGAGGGAGTGGGGATAAACCATTATGAAGTGTCATAACTCTGTTGATTATCTGTTGATTAACTTAGATATTGCCATTGGCTGTCCCTTCGGAGGAGACGACCAACAGGGATTGGTCCTCATCTATAACGGACATGCCAGTGGACTGATGGACACGCCCACTCAGACTCTAGCCGGCCAATGGGCCTCTGGCACCTTTCCCGCCAGTTTTGGCTACGCCCTTCGTGGAAACAAAGATCTGGATCATAATGGCTACCCAGGTAAAGGAGAAAATGGTTTAGTCCAATTGCTCAATTTTGTTTTAAATGATTTTGCCATTTCCTGTTTCAGAAGGCATCACATTGTTCTTGAATTAGTGTTAATCTTGGGTCATCTTTGTACAGATCTCATCGTAGGTGCTTTTGGGGCTGACAAGGCTGTTCTGTACAGGTATATCCTCTCACCAGAAATTGATTGGCTCATTGTACATGAAAATTAGCTAGCTGACCAATTACACCCCTTTTTTGTATTTGTATCTTAATTAAACATGTACCTTAATCTGAAAGCATTGTTTTATATGTGACCTTTATGTAATTTTGAATTACACATTATTTTTGTATTGGAATCAAAGCTTTTGATTAAGGTAATCATATCACGTCTTCCAATTGGTTGCTATTCTTCTATCAGGGCTCGGCCTATTATCAATGCCAGTGCTTCTCTTACGCTGCAACCTACCATGATCAATCCAGAGGAGAAGAGTTGTATGGTGTCCAATGGGAACGAGACTATCTCTGTGTCTTGGTATGTTGATACAGATGCGCTATCTTAATTTGACCATGCTTCTCACAGCAGGAAAATAATCCTGCAGCAACAGGAAATGTGAATTATTATGTGGATTATAATTAATGGACATTTTTGTAGGGTTTGATACGTTTTTCATTAGGGCAAATAAAGTCTGAAATGTTAAAGTGTAAAATTCTCTGTGACAACAGATTGATCAAATTAAGATAGCAGATTTGTACATCCTTTTTCCTTTTCAAATAAATCTGATTGGTTGAAACACTGCTGATATTCCATGTGTTAAGATCTTTGTGAAGTCAAGTTTAGCCGGTAACACTTCATGTTGCGAGTCCCCTTGTACAGTACACTGTACACTGTAGATGCTCAAAATATGTCAATTGTACTTCCGGACACCACCACTTTTATTGACTAGGATATTACTTTAGCCTCATACAGACCAACCTTGATAGGAGGGAAAGTGTCTTCAGCAACAATATAAATTCAAGTGCTATGGGACTTGGCCCAACACTGAGTCCAAGACATAATATGTAGTATATTTTCCACTCTTAAACCATGTCAATGGACAAAACGTCCGGTATTCACCACTTGATAATGTCAAATGACACCATGTTTGACAAGCTTTTCCAGTCTCCGGTCCAGTGTGAGCGTTTTATATTCTGAGCCCAAGCAAAGGGAACATTTCCCTACTTTTAGTCTCACAAAAATTCCTTCCATAAATTAAAGTAAAACATTAATTATTTTTAGACTCTTCAAAGAAAGTTACGACTAGTGGCTGGTATCTTGATATCCGCCTTTAGTACAGAACAAGTCGCTTTTGTTTGTGTCTTGATTACTGTTTATGTTGCTGGGAGACTTGGAGAGGCAGAGGGAGGAGTAGAGGTGGGGTGCTGTGGAAAGGGTGGAGAGGGTTGGCGTTCACTTTGAATTACATATTATTTGGCACACCAGCCTAGGACACAGCATGCATGAGGTGACACACCCACACACACATGCACATTCACACATGCGCAGGCAGATGACCATTGGCCACACAAACTCAAACACACACACACACACACACACACACGTGCACAGATTTACAGTGGAGCATATAGATGCTGTATGTGCATGCACACTCTCATAATCAAATACATTCTCTGCTTCTGCTTGAAACGGTTGGGTAATTTCTATAAATGGGGAATTGGGCTTCAATTCTGTGCAAAGACTGAATGCATTTACATTCAACGGTTTTAGCTGAGCATGTACCAATCGGATGAAACTTCTCAGAGATTTCTTCCTATCAAGTCAAATCAAATTGATTTATAAAGCCCTTTTTACATCAGCAGATGTCACGAAGTGCTTATACAGAAACCCAGCCTAAAACCCCAAACAGCAAACAACTCCCTAGAAAGGCAGGAACCTAGGAAGAAACCTAGAGAGGAACCAGGTTCTGAGGGGTGGCCAGTCCTATTACTTGATCATATGTTCAAACTTGAATACAAGATGAATAGATTTCCATTACGGGGTATCTGTTCAAAGGTAGCATTTTTTACATGGAATGCAACATTCAAAATGCAGTAGTATTGTATATTATCACCGTATGTATCAGAGATCTATATGGATCTATTGAATATACAGTATAGTGAAATACTCCCACTCACTATATTCTGTCTGTCTTCACCCCCTCCAGTGTCAACCTCAGTTTCTGCCTCTCGGCCAATGGGAAGCATCTCCCTGCTGATCTAGGTGAGCCCAGTGTTTTCTTTTGGAAGGACCCCGACACAGCTGTTCCCTATTACCTTCCTTTGTATGGCCACAAATATGCCTGAACTCACTGTGGTCAATTTAGCAGTTATGATTAAGATAAAAGGACAATTGTGTAAGTACAGGGGAAACTTTGCAAGGTTTGTGAGTGCATGTGTGTGTTTATGTTTGAGTATGTGGGGGTGTGATTGTGTGCGTGTGTCTGCACGTGGGAATGGGTATTTGTAATTGTGTGTATTGTGTTAGTGTATCCACAATAACTGACTATGTAATTGCTTTAGTGTGTGTACCCATGCATAAATGCATGTGTGTTTCAATGGGTTTGTTTTTGTGAGTATAGTTCTGTGTATGTGATATGTTCTATCGTGTGTGTGCACGTGTGTGTAACCCACCTTGTGTGTGTGGTACAGGTTTTGTGGTGGAGGTACAGTTGGACCATCTGAAACAGACCCAGAAGGAGTCGTCAGTGAGGAGAACTCTGTTCCTGGATAGCCAACAGCCCAGCCTACTGAAGACCATCTCCATGGCCAACGGAGGACGAACGTGTCACGACACCCGCATCTACCTGCGCGTTAGTCACTTCAAACACTCAAAGAAATGTTGGGAGACATATTATAAGCTATTAGGCATTTTAAAGGCTCGGACATGCTTATAACAAGTTATAAAGCATTAAACCTGCAGGCTTTAAGTGAAGTGTTACAGAAATGTTCAAAGACGCGTTGGAAAAATTGCCTGTTTATAAATACGACAATGATCCAATGATCCAACTGTGGGTCTTACCGACCAATCTCTCTTCTCAAGGTGGACTTAACGTTTGCGGGAAAATGTTGGCTGGTTATTTCGAATCCAGCCTTCAAAGACCAGTAAATTGAAACATTTAATGATACATTTTACAGTTAATCTTTTTTTGATTGTAGTTTCTGAAAGTGAACATTTTCGCTTACGCTGTACATTTACACTGATCTGTAACATCTAGAGGCACACAGTGTCTTATCTCAACCAGTTAGTTGACAATAAGTAAAGTAACAGTTAAACACATCATGAACATGAGTCAGTGTAACACCGATTCACTTCCTCTTGAGTGTGTTGCTGATGCCGTTGCCCTTCTTTCCCCATGTGTGTTGCAGAGTGAAGAGGAGTTTAGGGATAAACTTTCCCCCATTTACGTCACACTCAACTTTAGCCTGGACCCTCTCGCTTCACTGGACCTCCATGGCCTGAGACCCATTCTAAACTACCAGACAATACACCTTATAGAGCAGAAGGTATGCATTAACTACGCTATTCAATTAGGAAACAATTTGGAATTGGAATTTCAGTTTATTTCCTGAATTGACTGAATTGAACTGGAATTGACCCCAACCTTGCCAGACATCACACTTTATAGAGCAGAGAGCGTGTACTTCCAGAATATCGTCATATTTACTAGACCACATATCTTACAGTTCAGAACTGGTATGTACACTACACTACTACACTACTACTGAATCTCCAGTCCACACAACGTATAGAGGGTATGAACATAGGTGCACTATGGACAATGTAGTCCAAAACTATCAGACTTCACCACGAACACACATGTGCACCATATCTATATCCCCCAATATCTACATTTTGCGCCATAAAGACTTGTTGAAGTAGAAAGGCATAAGGTCAGAAGTGGCCATTTTTTTTATGTATTTCATATGGACGACCCTTCACTAGTGCTGGTCCCCATATGTCTAAAGGTTGGGGGTTAGTCCTGATACACAAAGCACGGAATTACAATATGTGGTAGCCATAGAGTTGGATAGACGGCACACCTGCTACAAAGCCTTTTTTACTTTACTTTAGATGAAAGCCTTCAATGGCATGCTGTCACAGAAGCAATAATGGCAAAGAACAGGGGTAGGCCCTCTTTCCAATTCCATGGTGGTAGCTTTTCCAAATTGAGAATAGAATCCTCAGGGGTAGGGGTGGTGGGTTGAGCAAGGATGGGGAGTCACGGCTATGCGAAAAAACAGAGGGAGAACTGACAGCTCTTTCTGGGTGGGGCGCTGAGGCTAGCCATCTGGTTGTGGTTTGTTTATGTATGTAGCCTGTGGTCTCCGCCATGTCAAGAGCCAGACGAGCCAGGCTTGGAGCACGTGCATGTGTTTATATATGTGTGTGTGAGTATAAGTATGTGTGTGTGTGTGCACATGCGTGTGTGCGTGTCTGTGTAAAGGTGTGTGTGTATAAGTATGTGTGTGCTCAGAGCCTCTCACTATTGGCAGAGAAACCAATACAACTTAGCTAGAACAGCTTTTAGGAATAGCTCGGACTTTCCATGCTTCCATTATTACACCGAAATATTTTTGCACTCTCTATCTCTCTCTTGCACTTCTCAACAATAAAGCTTTTACCGCCCTTTTTGTCCCACGGAGATGGAGGGATGAAAGAACATGACATTGAGTAAGTGGGGGAGAAGAGAAGATAAGCAGGGAAGGGCAACCCTTGGTGTTTGTGTGTGAACATTACTAGTCCCGGTGCGCTCCTCCGTCTTGTGATCTTGTGCTGACTGACCGATTACCACATGGACTTGAGCGAACGATAACATTGGAGACTTTAAATGAGCCGTCGCCATGGAGACAGAGTGAGTGATCGCCATGCCGACTCTGCACTCTCGTAGAATGATTTTTGGGTCTAATGTTTTCCACATGTTGCTGCCGGGATGGGATAGTATTGTAACAATGGGTTCACAGTACACAGAGCAAGAGCAATGTTGGAGGAGGACAGAGGCGGAAGAGAGGGAAGGGGGATACAGTCTAATCGAATCATATTCGATTTATATTTTATTGTGGTTTGTAGAGTCTTTATAGAGTCAAATTGCTTAGGAGGCCAATTCCTCTCCTCACTAAGCAGCAAGTCTTTATTTTTCCCCTCCTTTCTTCACATTGGAGTCTGTCCTTTCTCGAACATCTTTGCTGTCCTCATTCCACCAAAACGAAACACTGTTTCTGTTCATTCCTTCACCCCTTCTCTCATTTGCGTTCTCTTTTTCCACCCTCCACTTATTCCCTTACTTCTCACACCTCTACCTCTCCCCCTCATTCTCTCATTTAAGGGGTTAGTCTTCATAAAACTTTATTGCTGTGGTAAATTGACCAGTGGTTGTTCGAAAACCAATGTAAATTGTCATAGAACTGCATGCTGTTTTGCAGTCTTAAGAAAATATACTGGTAGTAGGTAATAAGCTGAAAGTCTTAGTGAGTTGTATTAATGTCTTTCTTGGTATCACATAACTCTCTCGCTCTCTCTAAATCTCTCTCTCTCTTTCAGTAGAAGTGAGTTTTAGCATTCTAAGATGAGGAGTTAACTGAACATTACCTGAATTGTGCCAATAAAGGTTTTCTAAAAATCGAAATATCTCCCTCTCTCTCCCATTACCATATCTCTCTCTCTCTCTCTCTCGCTCTCGCTCTCGCTCTCTCTCGCTCTCTCTCTCTCGCTCTCTCTCTCTCCACCCTTCTGTTCCGCAGGCCCAGATTCAGCTGGACTGTGGTGAGGACAACATCTGTGTCCCTGACCTCAAACTGGCTGTTTATGGGTGAGCTGAAGTCCCCTCTCCATTACCTGAAACCAAGGCATTACTCCGGAATATCCTACCTTGCTATTCTCCGCTCTCCCTCTTGACCTATCGATAGGTGAAAGACCTCAGTAGGTCTTCAGCCTATTGCTTTCACCTGTCATGACCTCTCAAAGCAGTGGTAACCAATAAAGAAGAGTAGGAAAGAAACAATTGGATACAGACTTAAGTCGCCCTGCATTATTTCTGCCTCATGCACCAATTCATGTTGTTACTCCTATGACCAGAGAAAGTGAAATATTCCTCGATATAAAAAAAGACACGAGCCACAAATAAAAGCTTATCGAAACACTTTTACTCATTCATTGCAGCTGCAGTGCTGGTTGTAGTGTGAGTGGAAGTAGGGAGAATGCGCATTTTATGGCTTATAAAACTGTTGAACAAAGTATTGACAGTGTTGAATAACAACTTAAACATGAACTTACTCATAAAAACAGCACTTATTTACTGTATTCATTGAGTCTCTCTCTCTAGTCATGGTTTTAAAAGTTTTTAAATCTCACATTATCAACTTTGCTGTGCGTTCAAGGATTCTTTTTACTGTCTATGGCGCGAGGAAACTGTACACGGTGATCTGAGCCATCTGATTGACCAGCGGTAGGCCTATAGGTGCACTTGATTTGCTCTCTGGGACTGCCGGGTAGGCAGAGTTCTACCTTCAGACACATGAAAGGGTTCAAAATGGAAGCCCTTAGCCTTCCTGGCGCTAGGGCAGCTGAATCAAGTGCACCTACCGCCAACAGCGCCAAAAAATATAATTATAATAGGAACGCAAGGCTTTATCGTTGGGGGTTTTACAGAAATGTTTGGTGATCGACTAGGAATGGCTTGGCGATCGACGGTTGGTGACCACTGATATACATGTATGTTTATTTGTCCTTGATTTAAGAAATGCACTTGTATTCCCAGGAGAGTAACCAAAAATGTTTTGTTTTGTTTTGCTGCTCATATCCTCACGACTCTTGACTTGCTCGTGGTTATTTAATGGTTAATCAGTGTTGTTTGAGTGTAGACAACAGCAGAGTGTGTTGCACTATAGGCTGAATGGAACAACTGGTGCCATTCACAAACTAGTAGCTCTTGTTCTTTTCTTGCTCTGTCTTGAGTAGTGTGTTGCACGACTTTGCCATGTGATTTTTGTTAGCGGCAGTGTACAATCAGTTTAAGAGTTTCCCATGGAAAACTGGGGAATGTGTGTATTCAGTTTCCACGAGACCAAGTCAGTCAAAAAAGTGTCTATGATTCAGTACTTTCACTATGCAGCTTCAACGACCTATCACCATTGAAATGTAATACACAGCTCGTTTTTTAGGACTTAAATAGTTTGCTTCCCGAGAATTCCCATGCGAGAGGTTGTTATGTGTTCACAACCTTGAGGCCTATCTCAGAGATAATTGTCCTTTATTATTGGTACTTTGTGTAGTACAACCTCTGGGTTCAATTATACAGTGCATTCGGAAAGTATTCAGACCCCATGACTTTTTCCACATTTTGTTACGTTACAGCCTTATTCTAAAATTGATTAAATTGTTGTTTTTTTCTCACCAAACTACACGCAATACCCCATAATGACAAAGCAAAAACATTTTTGTGTTTTTCTGTGCAAATTTAAAAAATAAAACAAAACTGAAATATAACATTTACATAAGTATTCAGACCCTATACTCAGTACTTTGTTGAAGCACCTTTGGCAGCGATCACAGCCTCGAGTCTTCTTGGGTATGACGCTACAAGCTTGGCACACCTGTATTTGGGGAGTTTCTCCCATTCTTCTCTGCAGATCCTCTCAAGCTCTGTCAGGTTGGATGGGGAGCGTCACTGCATAGCTATTTTCAGGTCTCTCCAGAGATGTTAGATCAGATTCAAGTCCGGGCTCTGGCTGGGCCACTCAAGGACATTCAGAGACTTGTCCCGAAGACACTCCTGCGTTGTCTTGGCTGTGTGCTTAGGGTCGTTGTCCTGTTGGAAGGTGAACCTTCGCCCCGCTCTGGAGCAGGTTTTCATCAAGGATCTCTCTGTACTTTGCTCTGTTCATCTTTCCCTCGATCCTGACTAGTCTCCCAGTCCCTGCCACTGAAAAACATACCCACAGCATGATGCTGCCACCACCATGATTCACCGTAGGGATGGTGCCAGGTTTCCTACAGACATCACTCTTGGCATTCAGGCCAAATAGTTCAATCTTGGTTTCATCAGACCAGATAATCTTGTTTCTCATGCTCTGAGAGTCCTTTAGGTGCCTTTTGGCATACTCCAAGTGAGCTGTCATGTGCCTTTTACTGAGGAGTGGCTTCTGTCTGGCCACTCTAAAGGCCTGATTGGTGGAGTGCTGCAGAGATTGTTGTCCTTCTGGAAGGTTCTCCCATCTCCACAGAGGAACTCTGGAGCTCTGTCAGAGTGACCATCGGGTTCTAGGAGAAGTCTTTTTTTATCAATTATATTTGAGTTTAACCATAATATTTGTTGTAATATTTGTTCTGTTTTATCTGGTTGATTAATCTGAAATTGCAACCAACTTTCTATGGCTTGTTTAAAAACAAATTGTCTGGCTTGCCGTTCCAAATAAAATGGAATATTTTTTGCTCATATAATTTAAAAAACAATTATAAATTGATTATATTTCATGCACATGTTTGTCTGTATCTTATAATATCTTAAAAGCTTTGAATAAAATAAAATTTGACTTACAGTACAACTCCCTCTCCCACCACCACCTTAAACTTTTCCTCCTCTCGTAGTCTGTAGTGATAGAGTATCGATGTTGTCACTTCCTCTGACCTGGCCATAATTGGAATCATCTGTGTGGTCCTGGTGCAGAGTATGAGGACATTGTGTCCAGACCTCTGGTGGACAGAGGGGCGGATGGGAGGATGGGAGGATAGTGATAAGCCAAGGGACCGACCATCAACATCCGTACTCGGCTCTCCCTCTTTCTGCTCAATAGCCAGCATGAATTTATTACTACATTCGGAAGTATAAGAAAGGGTGGTGGGGTGGGGGATTTATCACTACACAGGAAGTGCTAAATCGGACAGATATGTAGCAGAAAAGCCCTGGAGGGGATATAAACCTGAGAGGACTGTTTGAGAGGACTGTTTGAGAGGACTGTTTGAGAGGACTGTTTCTATGAGTTTCAGTTAAGAAAGTGCCCCATCATTTAAAGAACGGTTGAATAATGGAACTTTAGAATCTTTGTGCTGTGTCTAACCTACAGGTTTTAGAATGTTCCTGTGACTCATCAAGTAAACAGCAGCGATGTTTCTAGGCACAACCCAGTTTTAAACCACAAACTAAGAGGATTTAGCTACAACACACTTAGGTGGATACCGGCTATTGACTGTAGGATACACACTTATGGTTACCACCACCATTTGGAATATGCAGGATGCTTGGAGTCAAGTTTGAGACAACGTTGTGTGGTGTTTGTGTGTTTGCTGGGATAACGCTCCCCCCCATCACTGATATTGTGACAGACAAACATGTTCAGGAGCTTCCTAGAAAACATGTAATTGATCTTCAAAGATGAAAGGAGATTATTTTCATCATGTTCATCATATGTAGACAACGCAATCTCCTTGAGAGACAAAACATCTGTGACATGTTTTGGGAAATGTCTGAAAAATGAAACAACTACCTTTGATTGTTGTCCCCCATGATTAAATCTGTTTCCGTCCGTTAGCATTTTCATTAGTAAGTTAGTCACACATGATATCTCAAACAATACTGGCCCGATTTTTACGAAACTTGGGTGAATGATGAGTCTTGCCATAAATATCTGGCATTTAATGCTAACTTTGAAAGGTCACGGCCCTCACCCCATTTCACCTAAAGTCATGAAATTCGGTACATAGGTCCCTCTTCTCACAAGGAACAAATTTGCCTCAGGGATCCCATAAGGTCGCCATGATGGATTTTCCGTCATTTAGAATTTTGTGAAAAACACTTCAAACGCTGCTCTTCTGGCACCGAATGACCGATTTGCACGAAACTTGATATGTGGAATCTATGGACAAAGGTCTCTCAATGCAATATTTTCCAGACTATTACCTAAAACAACATGGCCGCTATTGACCAATAAACATTCACGAGGGCGTGGTCTGGCACATAAATGCGTATTGTAACAAAATTTGCTACAAATGTTGCAAACACTGTCAAGACTCAACATATGCAAGAACATTCATATTGACCTATGGTTGTGCTATATCTCTTGATTTGTTTGACTCCGAGTGAAGAAATTTGGCACACATGCTCAGGTATGTGAGTCTAGCTAACCCATGCGATATCTCAGACACCACTGGCCCGATTTGAGTGAAACTTAGGTGAATGATGCGTCTTGCCATAGAGATCCGCCATTTACAAAATTACACTGATTGGCCCAATGGGGCGCTATTGTACTCAACTGTACGTACATTAGTCACACGCGATATCACAGACACCACTGGCCCGATTTTGATGAAATTTGGGTGAATAATGCGTCTTGCCATAGAGATTTGTCATTTACAATATTGGGGGGCGCTGCATCATTGGTGGGGGATGACATGTTTATTGTTGCTTTGTTTTACGTTGTTGTGTTTTCTTGTGGTTTCCTTAGCGATAGGACGGAGGTGTATCTGGGTGACGATAACTCCCTGACCCTGACTTTCAATGCCAGGAACGAGGGAGAGGGCGGGGCCTACGAGGCAGAGCTTTACATGGTGCTTCCCCCAGAGGCTGACTACAGTGGTATAGCCCGCAACAATGCGGTGAGGGAGCAACCATCTGTCCTGTCCCTCTTAGGGGACATGCTAACTCAAAATAATGCTCATATACAGTTTCTAATGAAAATGACATTGCTAACATAATAAAGATACATACCTGCGCTAATATGAATGCTAATGCTAATCCACATGACAATGACCATAATTTAAGTAATATCAATGCAATAGTGATGATACTAACGATGGCCTGATGACTAAAACGATGGTAATGATATAAATGGTTTGAAAGAATTTGGAAATACTGTGAAGTGAAGTCTATGTCTCTCTCTCCATGTTTGTGCTTGAATCTCATAAGCAGAGTCTGACTCAGCTAACCTGTAGCTACGAGGCAGAGAATCAGACCCGATATCTGGTGTGTGACCTTGGCAACCCTATGAAGTCTGGCACAAGTGTAAGTGGACCATCATGGACTAACTGTTTCTTAAATTCAAAGTCAAATGGAGCTTTACTGTCATGAAAGGAACAATCCAATGTTGCTGAAGCAATATGTTACTTCTGTCCTTCTGATTGTGGATTTCTGTATGTCTGTACAATTATCTGTCTTTACGAATGATGTTGTGTGACCCAGACTGATCCAGGGTCTGTTAATGACTGTGTGTGTGTGTGTGTGTTTATGACGGATTGGCTTTCTAACAGATCTGAGGTCAGTGTATCTCTAGTGTCTTTGTGGCTGATCGTGTGTCTTTTGTGTGGATCTTCACAGTTGTGGGCAGGCCTCCGCTTCACTGTGCCCCGACTGAAGGACACTTACAATACGGTGCAGTTTGAGCTCCAGATACGCAGGTAAGTCCGAGTTGTACCTTCAGCACAAAAATTGTATAAACTATAAATTACTTTACTGTATACTGTATTAATATTTAGTTAAATGTTGATGTGCGGTTGAATGTTTTTGTACCTCAATCCTCATAAATACTTCCATACTTACTCCCGTGTCCTGACTGAGCTAAGTTTAGGGTTAGTGGATAGTTAGTTCAATTGTTGTCGACAGTTAAGTGAACTTCCAATGAACATCTATAAACCATCTATTTGGCACAATCTAAATGAAGTGTTACGCTTCTCTGTTCTCTCTCCACTCAGTAAAAATGAGAATAGCTCCCAGAGTGATGTTGAGCTCTATGATCTTGAGGTGGCTGTGGTAGCTGATGTTATCCTACAGGGGTGAGTCATCAAGGATGGATGGATGGATAGACGGATGGATGGATAGATGGATGGATGGACGAACAAACAAATGAATTGAATGGTCTCCATCACTATACTAATAATATACTCCCTGTTTAGCTACACTCAAAGTGACTGGGTACCAATATATTGTACTTCAACAGCCCCAGCCCCAATGACATTGTAAATAATGTTTCGGTACCACGTTCTGTTGGGTATGTGTACTGCATCGTTTTACTATTTTCTACTTTGTCCTATGGTGTTACTCTCTCTCCTTTTCTCGATTGAAGCGTTTCTCGTCCGGACAAGCTCCTCTTCCCTCCCCCAAATTGGAGGATGAGCCACAGCCTACAAGAGGAGCAGGACATTGGGTCTGAGATCCAGCATGTGTACGAGGTACTCAACGTATTCCACTAGAGTTGATTTTGTGTTATTTTGTTAAGTGGGGTCAAGTGGAGTTGTAGGGTTAGGTGGTTGAACAAATACTTCTCTTAGCTTCCTGGTACAGTATGCTAACATGGGCTCTCTCTCTCTCTCTCTCTCTCTCTCTCTCTCTCTCTCTCTCTCTCTCTCTCTCTCTCTCTCTCTCTCTCTCTCTCTCTCTCTCTCTCTCTCTCTCTCTCTCTCTCTCTCTGTCTCTCTGTCTCTCTCTGTCTCTCTCTGTCTCTCTGTGTAAGTTGGTGAACAACGGGCCCAGTATGATCAGTCAGTCGGTCCTGGAGCTGCGATGCCCTCTGAGAGCTCAGGGTCACGACCTTCTGTACCCTGTGGAGGTCATCACTCAGGGACCACTCAACTGCAGCTCCAACCACACCCTCAATGCACTGAAACTCAAGGTGAGGAACACACTTACACGTACACATGCATGGATATACGCAGGCAGGCACACACAATCATACTGGATGCACACACTTGCTCATACTATACGTCCACAGACACTTATCCTAGATACTGTATACATTCACACCCACCCCTAATACATTGTCATTTATTTTGTGTAGTGTCACATAATCATTCACAGTATTTACGCCACGGATGTGCAGTAGTCCAATATTACTCAAGTTTATGAGTGACAATGACCATATGAGTTTGTGTTATGTGTCAATGAGTGGAACAGTACATGTGTAGTATTCTGTGTGTGTTGCCAGCTCCAGCCTCCTACAACAGAACAGCCTCCCTACTCACAGACGGTCAGCCCTGAACACCACATCCAGAGGAGAGAGGTCTACAGGGATCCTCTGGCCGAACAAGGCAACTTGGTGAGACAGCTTTGTGTGTGTGTGTGTCTTCTGACCCATTAGTGGTACTTTTAATAGGTGAAAAAGGGTTAGGAGGTCAACTTGGTTTCTACAGTCACCTCTCATGTTTGGAGTAGCTTCTATTGCTTTTAGAGGAAGGGGTAAGTGGTGTTAGTGTGATGTTGTTGGCTTGTACTGTGAGAGTGAATACATGTATGGCTGAAAGGAAACCACTGGCCCAAACCCATAAATTACTAAACTCATTGTAGCTACAAATTCTTCAAATGGAAACATGACCATGCACGCACACTCACAGTCATCCACTGACAGAACTGACCATACTCTTAGTGGTAGTGCCTCTCTAGAGCTGTTCATCTGATCCCCATATAAAGACTCCGGGAGATGTTTTCTCTCCTTCTTCTCGTAATTGTCTCTCCTTTTACCTTTTCTTTTCTCTCATTTTTTCATTATTTTTCACTCGTCTTGTTTTCGACATGCTTAACCCCATACGGAGTCAACAGTGACACACAGCCGCTGAGGTCTGTTGACTCTAAAAACAGTAAAACAGTAGATACCGGCTGTTAAATGAAGTCACTTGGCACTTAGCCCAGGAGCACAGAGATTATAGAGGATAGGGGTAATAATGAGTATCTTATGGGAGGCCTGTAGTTCACTAGCTTGTTAAATAGACTGGCCTCGAACACTGCTGGTGCAGCAATCATGTTTATTGGCCTGCCTAACCCCTTCTCTTCTTGAAGTCATTGTCTATTGTTCTTTTTACTTTGTTTGTTGTTTTTCATCATAATTCAGTCTCTTTTTGAGTCAAGGCTTTCGTTTCATGTCCTAACGATAGCCTTATGAGCTGAATTACCACAGAAAGAAAACACTAAGAACCATCCGTGGCTTCCCTAATACCACAAAAGACAAACTGAAAGGAAATTATTCTCTCATAAAAGGGATATGAGGATATCTATCATAATAAGATCTGCTCGTAATTATAAGTTATATAGAGTCGTTGTATGAGAAATAAACTTCTCCGAACAAAACAGATCAAAACAGCTGTCAAATCAAAACAACTGTCAAATCAAAACAGCTGTCAAATCAAAACAGCTGTAAAATCAAAACAGCTGTCTTTAGTTTTTCCCCTTTATGCTCTCCACCCATTATTATTCAGTTATGCAATCATTATTCATTCCCTCTCTCCCCGTCATTCAGTATTCTGTCACTTCAAAAACGAATGACCACAAAACAATTATCAAACAAATTAACCATGGCTCCCCACTTTTCCCAAAGGGCACAAAACTACAACCTAGTATAATTCCCTTTCATTAAAAGCAAAGGGATTATCTCTTCATGGAGAACTTGAAGATACACTAAGTTTAGTTGCTAATTGTTTACATAAAATGTTGGCTTGAGTGATGCCCCAAAGGCAAACGTTCACAATAGCCCCTTACTGCTCATAATCACAGATTGTTAGCTATAACTGTTTGTGAGACTGATTGAATGTAATATGTTGGGGGTCTGTATTGATTACTGTTTTCCTTCCTCCATAGTCATGCTCTACGGTGGAGTGCTGGAGGCTGCGCTGTCATGTGGGGTTACTGGAGAGAGGAAGCAGTGTCATTCTGACCGTTCGCTCACGCATCTGGGCTGAGACCTTCATCGAGGTGAGAGAGCGCGACTGTAGTTTGTACTACTGTCATGTACCGTGCAGTACTGTTTCTATTAAATGGTCATTTGGATAGCACGTGTATATTCTGTTATGTAGATCAAATGTAATTGACCTTAGTACTAACAATCCTTATGATTATGTAGTATTAGTACTATAATACTACTGCTATTATTAGTAGTTCAAATGAAGAATGAAGCTACTTCAGAAAGTATTCATACCCCTTGACTTATTCCAAATTTTTCTTGTGTTACAGTCTGAATTCAAAATGGATTAAATATACTTTTTTTTATCTCACACATAATACCCCATAATGATTTTTTTGGGTTGAAAATCTATTCAAAATTACATACTGAAATATTTCATTTACATAAGTGAAGGCACTGTAGGTCCTGCTGGTCTGTGGTACAATGTCGCCCTCTCCTGGTAGTACATTTGAAAAGCATATTTAAAACATTTTAGAGTGTCCGTTTTTACAGTGAAAGGTGTTGGGTTTTTTGTACACACTTTGGCAATATTTGGCTAAGTAGTTTAGATGATCTATTGTCTCATCCTTTCTTTTCTTTGAACTAATGCCACAGAGGGCATACAAGCAGTATGTGCTGGAGTGTTCTGTCCAGTACGGAGTCAAGAACATGCCCTATGCCATCGCTCCCAAAGTCAAACCCAGTGGATCGACGAAGGCAAGTGCAATTTATTTATTAAACTGTTCATTTTTAGGTTTTTGATGGTTTATGCCGGTCCTGTCTGTATGATTTCTGATATCGTTTGACAAAGTGCACACAAAACATTTAAAAAACATTGTTATGAGTAATGTCACATTGAGATTTTAAGAATCCATTTTTTCCAAGTGACCTCTCACTCCCCCACGGTAACAACATGTCATTGTGTCGCAGGTCCTGACTCCAGTAATGTGGATCAAGCCGGACAGCCAGTACACGGTACCACTGTGGATCATCATTCTGGCCATACTGGCTGGACTGCTGCTGCTCGCCGTGCTCATATATGTCCTATACAAGGTAAGTGTAGCGTAAAGGACAATGAACCCAACGGGCAAAATCACATGCATGTTACGTCATAATGACATCATTTTCTGCTTGTAAACAGTTTTTATGGTTGGGAATACATTATATAACCAGATAAAGATGTTGTCATAGGATAGACGTCATACTATTACAACCTGTTTCTGGTTGCTAAAAATACATATACAAAATCCCTTTACAGCCAGTATACAACCTGACCATGAGGTCCCATAAGAGGTCATCATGATATCATTGCAACTGCTTTTGCCAGCTAGCGAGTAGCATATCGTTCTTAAAATAATATCTCAAAACGATAAAATAAGATCAAGATGAGAAGTGTTCAAAATGTACAGTCTTGAAAGCGGATGTTGTTAGCAAATAACCATGAACTGCAAACTAACTGAACTGGTACTATGACATCTATGAGGGCTATTCATGTAATTATTGACTTTGAAATTGTAATAAGTCTATTTTCTCTTTCCATCCTTCCAGATGGGCTTCTTCAAAAGATCCGATCCCTATGGTACAGCCATGGAGAAAGCTCAACTCAAACCCCAGGCTTCTTCTGAGGCCTAAACGATGGACCATCCCAGACGTCGTTTAGAAAACTGGAAAGTCATTGCGTTGGACTGAACTTGCAACTCCAAATGAACTACAGAATACTCATGCATGAAGGGCAGTCTTCAGCTAATGTCCATAGGATGAGTACCACTGGGACCTCACTGGCATTCAGCCTGGTACTGCACTGAAATGCTCAAGCAGGCAAACACATAATGAGATGTCTGGCCCGCACTACAACAGAGCTATCCTGAAAAATGTCATAATTTCTGGCACGGTTGCATGGACAATAATGTCTTTAAAATCCTGCTTTTTGCTTTGGGGAAATCTCCACCAAAGTAGCAACCCTGGCTGAGGCAATGGAGCGTTCATTCAATTGGTATATTCATCAAATACGTCTTTACTAAATCAAATCAAAGTTTATTGGTCACGTACACAGTTTGGCAGATGTTATAGCGGGTGCAGCGAAATACTTGTGTTACTAGCTCCTAACAGTGCAGCAAAAATGCAAAAACCTGAAACAAGAAATTACGAATGCCAGAACGAATCCAGTTAACAACCCAAATAACACTGTATCAGTAATCCAAATGCAATCTATGCATATACACACTAAAAATATATACTTAAGAACAGTGGAGGAAAAAGTACCCAATTGTCATACTTGAGTAAAAGTAAAGATACTGTACCTTAATAGAAAATGACTCTAGTAAAAGTGAAAGTCACCCAATTAAACGCTACTTGAGTAAAAGTCTAAAAGTATTTGGTTTTAAATATACTTAAGTATCAAAAGTTAAAGTAAAAGTATAAATCATTTCACATTCCTTATATTAAGCAAACCAGACACCACAATGTTCTTGTTTTTATTTATTTAAGGATAGGCAGGGGCACACTCCAACACTTAGACAATCATTTACAAACTAAGCATTTGTGTTTAGTGAGTCGGCCAGATCAGAGGCAGTATGGATGACCAGGAACTTTCTCTTGATAAGTGTGTGAATTGGACCATTTTCCTGTCCTGCTAAGCATAAAAAATGTAACAAGTACTTTTGGGTGTCAGGGAAAATGTATGGAGTAAAAAGTACATTATTTTGGAATAAAGGTAAAAGTTGTCAAAAATATAAAAAGTACAGATACCCCAAAAACTACTTAAGTAATACTTTAAAGTATTTTTACTTAAGTACTTCACACCACTGCTTAAGAATTATATGTACAGCAGTAGGCATTTGACCTACGTACCGGTAAATGTGGAGAGAATGTTGAGGAAAGTGTGCTATTGAAGGGAATCAGTGTGCGGCACAACGGTAACCTCCGGATGCTAGGAGCAGAAAATGACACATGGAAGGGTATCGGTCAAGGTAAATGTTTTCCCAATGTCACAAAACTCCCTCTATCCTCCTGACGTGTGGATGGACCACACATTGAAGGAGTGTTTGCTACTCCGAGTTGCCCTACTGTGGCCCGAATGGGCCATGCCTGACCCTGATGGCAAGCTTACGGCGGCCCACCATTGGCAAAGTCAGCGGTAGCTGACACTACTAACAGCTGCATGTTGACCGTCAGTTGGTCATTGCGCTGTTGGGCTGCTGGCGGTATACCACCATATCTGCCAACACGGGTGTGCTGCCTCATAGCCACCAGTTGTCGATAAAAGCTTGTTAGCTGGAACATTTTTGTTGTTGAGAAAATGCACATGGCCTTTTTGCTGAAACATATTACATTTGTCATGCAGTTCCTGATGCATTATGTTACTGTGCAACTTGACCACATTTGTAAATACATTGCTAGAGCTTATTAGATAATTATTACAGTTGAATGATATATATAACCTCACATCCACTAATCACTATTTATAACACATTGTTTGTGCATTCAACAAAAGGAACTTGGTCATACTTAAGGAAATGTTTTGTTTATTTTGAGGGGGTGAATGTTTCAAAGTTGCACATTTATAATTTCGTGAAGAGTACACTACTGGTCAAAAGTTTTAGAACATCTACTCATTCAAGGGTTTTTCTTTATTTTTACTATTTTCTACATTGAAGAATAATAGTGAAGACATCAAACTATGAAATAACACATGGAATTATGTAGTAACCAAAAAAGTGTTTAACAAATGAAAATCTATTTTATATTTGAGATTCTTCAAATAGCCACCCTTTGCCTTGATGACAGCTTTGCACACTCTTGGCATTCTCTTAACCACCTTCACCTGGAATGCTTTTCCAACAGTCTTGAAGGAGTTCCCACATATGCTGAGCACTTGTTGGCTGCTTTTCCTTCACTCTGCGGTCCGACTCATCCCAAACCATCCCAATTTGGTTGAGGTCAGGGGAATGTGGAGGCCAGGTCATCTGATGCAGCACTCTATCACTCTCCTTGGTAAAATAGCCCTTACACAGCCTGGAGGTGTATTGTCATTGTCTTATTGAAAAACAAATGATAGTCCCATTAATCCCAAACCAGATGGGATAGCGTATCGCTGCAGAATGCTGTGGTAGCCATGCTGGTTAAGTGTGCCTTGAATTCTAAATAAATCACAGACAGTGTCACCAGCAAAGCACCCACACACCATAACACCTCCTCCTCCATGCTTTATGGTAGGAAATACACATGCGGAGATCATCCGTTCACCCACACCGCATCTCACAAAGACATGGCGGTTGGAACCAAAAATCTCCAATTTGGACTCCAGACCAAAGGACACATTTCCACCGGTCTAATGTCCATTGCTTGTGTTTCTTCGCCCAAGCAAGTCTCTTCTTCTTATTGGTGTCATTTAGTAGTGGTTTCTTTGCAGCAATTCGACCATGAAGGCCTGATTCACACAGTCTGAACAGTTGATGTTGAGATGTGTCTGTGACTTGAACTCTGTGAAGCATTTATTTGGTCTGCAATTTCTGAGGCTGGTAACTCTAATGAACTTATCCTCTGTAGCAGAGGTAACTCTGGGTCTTCCATTCCTGTGGCGGTCCTCATGAGAGCCAGTTTCATCATAGCACTTGATGGTTTTTGCGACTGCACTTGAAGAAACTTTCAAAGTGCCGTATTGACTGACCTGCATGTCTTAAAGTAATGATGGACTGTCGTTTCTCTTTGCTTATTTGAGCTGTTCTTGCCATAATGTAGACTTGGTCTTTTACAAAATAGGGTTATCTTCTGTATTTTTATCATTCACTATTGTTATACAATGTAGAAAATAGTACAAATAAAGAAAAACCCTTGAATGAGTAGGTGTTCTAAAACTTTTCACCGGTAGTGTATGTAAAATGCAGTGGAAATACGTTTTTCTGTAAAACTATTCTCTCCCATGTTGGGAGTTGTCATATCTTTTTCATAAGAAATAAATGTACCATTTTATACAACCCTATCCAAATACTTTTGAAAATATAAATGCTAATATTTAATGTGCTTGCTTCTCAAAGCAAGAACACTAGTGTTATTCGCCATACTTATTAGTGTGCCTTTAATTGCATTGAGGAGGAGGGAAGAAGTGCATACTTCTGAGTGAAGGGTGGTACCTGTGTTTGCATGGTACCTGTGTTCCGATTCTCCACCGTTCTCCCCGTCAAGGATTTAACAATGGTGGAGACTCACTCCAGCTAATGCTTACAACAATCCAATGCTTTTTTAATAGGGACGCAAGTTAAATTACATTTTCTTTAACTTTTTTGGATGTGGACGGGTCAGAAGCCTGCCCTGGATTTGATTTTTGTCTAGCAACACTGTTATTGGTTAGAAATAACTAGGTATAGGGAAACAACATTTAACTCAGAATATATGGTGCAGCACCTTGCTTCAGCTCTCACGATCAGAGGGAACAACAAGAGCGGACAACAATTAACCACAGTAAAAGTACAATGCCTCCTGAAAGTATTCAGACATTTTGTTGTGTTACAGCCTGAATTCAAAATGCATTAAATCGATTTTTTTCCTCACCCATCTACACACAGTACCCCATAATGACAAAGTGAAAACATGTTTTAAAAAATGTATTGAAAATAAAATACAAAAAAAGTATTCACACCCCTTTGCTATGACACTCCAAATGGAGCTCAGGTGCATCCAATTTCCTTTGATCATCCTTGAGATGTCACTACAAGTTGATTGGAGTCCACCTGTGGTCAAGTCAATAGTTTGGACATGATTTAGAAAGAAACACACCTGTCTATATAAGGTCCCACAGTTGACAGTGCATGTCAGAGCAGAAACTATACCATGAAGTCCAAGGAACTGTCCGTAGATCTCCGAGATAGAATTGTGATGAGGCATATATCTGTGGAAGGGTAGGCATATATCTGGGGAAGGGTAGGCATATATCTGTGGAAGGTTAGGCATATATTGTCACGGTTCAGACAGACGACAAGAGGACCACAATTGCGTCACACCAGAAAGTTTATTAAAACTTAAGGGAAAAGGGAAGTAGGGAGTGAGTGAAGGCTCCAGGGGTTATCCCGTCCAATGTGCTGGGTCTGTGCCCCCCCCCAGTGGCAGCGATGCGTCCGATGACGCCGGTGGTTGGTGGTCCAGAAGTCCTGGGGGGGGAGGAAACACAGACACAACGGGGCGGATGAAACAGGGCAGAAGTACAGTTCAAGGGAAATCCAAATACGTTGTAGCAAGGCAGAAGGCTGGTCAGAGTTACCGGGGTCGAAGAGTAGTCAGGAGTCGTAATGGCAGAAAGCAGGTCTGGTTTTCCTGGGGCAGAAGAGTATCCAAGAATCAGGCAGGTCCGGGGTCACAAAACAAGGGTGAGCCAGAAGCGCGAGCACACAGGTTCCGGGTGTGAGCTTTGCAGACGATCTGACAAAGGAGAGCTGAGAGACGGGACTTTAAATACTGGGAGAGGTTAGTGGGTAATGCAGCGCAGCTGGCAGAGTAATTAGAGCCGAGCAGAGCAGGGACAGGTGGAGCTCGTTAGGCTGAGTAGAGAGAGAGAGATGAGCAGAGTGGAAGATAGTGGAAACACATTAAGGTGGTAACCCGGTGGAGTGAGAGGGCTCATGACAGAACCCCCCAGGGACGGCCCCAGAAGTCCCAAGAGCAACACCACGCCGGGCGGGAGGAGGGGAGCCGGAGGAGGGCTAGGAACTCCTCCCGAACGGTCCCAGCGAAACGCCCTCATCCTCGGAGGAAGCCGGAGGGCCGTGGTCGGGAGATGGGACAGGTCCCGAGACAGGATCAGGCACAGGACAGGAAGCCGAGCGGGCAGGACGGTTAGGATCCCTCTGGGGCGGCCCCCTACGGATTGCAGGTTGATCAGGATGCCGTTGGTGGAAGGCGGTGATGAGAGTCCTATCCACAATCCGACTAGCTGGCACCCAGGTCCTTTCCTCAGGTCCATAGCCCTCCCAGTCAATGAGGTACTGGAGACCCCCTACCCCTCCGTCTGGACCGAAGCAGGCGGCGGACGGTGTAAACCAGACCACCATCGACGAGCCGTGGAGGAGGAGGACAAGGCGCAGCAGGGACCAGCGGACTCTCATGAATGGGCTTAATCTTAGACACATGGAAAGTGGGGTGCACCCTCATGGAATTAGGCAGTTGGAGCCGGACAGCAGTTGGGCTAATCACTCTTATGATAGGGAATGGGCCAATGAACCGAGGTGCCAACTTCTGCGACTCCACCCTGAGTGGCAGGTTCCTTGACGACAACCACACCCTTTGACCAACATGGTAGGTGGGAGCAGGGATTCTCCGACGGTTGGCCCCGGTAGTGTAGCTGGCAACGGATCTGAGAAGTGTGGCTCGGGCCTGTGACCAGGTGCGGCGACATCGACGGGCAAACGCAAGTGCAGATGGGCAAGTAACCTCCCCTTCCTGACTGGCAAATAGAGGAGGCTGGTATCCATAAACACATTGGAAAGGGGACATACCGATGGCAGAGCAGGTCAGAGAATTGTGTGCGTGCTCCACCCATGTCAATTGCTGCGACCAGGAGTGGGGGGTTGCGTGAAGTCATGCATCGCAGTGCCTTCTCGAGCTCCTGATTTGCCCGCTCTGACTGCCCATTGGATTGGGGATGGAATCCGGAAGTCAGACTGACTGTGGCTCCCAGCAGGTGACAGAACTCCTTCCAAAAAGCGGAGGAGAATTGTGGACCACGGTCAGAAACTACATCCTTTGGCAGTCCGTGGATCCGGAAGACGTGTTCCAGGACCACCTGGGCGGTCTCCTTGGCGGTTGGGAGCTTGGGGAGGGGAATGAAGTGTGCCATCTTGCTGAATCGGTCAACTATGGTGAGAATGACGGTCTTGCCCCTTGAAGGGGGCAGCCCCGTGACAAAGTCAAGGGCGATGTGAGACCAGGGACGTCTGGGCACAGGCAGGGGCTGCAGCAATCCGGCTGGGGGGCTGGCAGGACGACTTGTGTTGGTTGCAGATGGGGCAGGCTTGGACGAATTCCCGTACATCCTTTCTCAGAGCGGGCCACCAGAACCTCTGGGCGAGCAGGTTGTAAGTGCGGGTGGAGCCAGGGTGACAAGCTAGGCGGGAGTCATGTCCCCACTGAACGACCTGGGACCTTAGGTTTTCGGGGACAAAAGGCGGTCAGCTGGGCAAGTGCTGGGACCGGGCTGGTTACGGAGAGCTTCCAGCACCTGTTCCTCAACAGCCCAGGTCAGAGCTGCTACGATGCAGGGACTTGGCAGAATCGACACAGGATCCTTGGAGGGGTTGTCATCCTTCTGGAATAGACGGAGAGGGCGTCTGGCTTGGTGTTGCGTGATCCAGGCCGGTATGACAGAGTGAAATTAAACCTGGTGAAGAATAGGGCCCAGCGGGACTGCCTGGAGTTCAACCGTTTGGCCGTGGCGGATGTACTCCAAGTTCTTATGATCGGTCCAAACGAGAAATGGAATGGTGGACCCCTCCAGCCAGTGACGCCACTCCTCCAAGGCAAGCTTCACAGCCAGCAGCTCTCGGTTCCCTATGTCGTAATTGCACTCAGAGGGGGACAACCGACGTGAGAAAAAGGCACAGGGATGGAGCTTCCTATCCTCCGCAGCCCACTGAGAAATCACAGCACCAACTCCCACATCCGAGGCGTCCACCTCCACAATGAATTGCCGGTCCACGTCAGGCATCTGGAGGATGGGAGCGGAGGTGAACCTTACCTTGAGGGTACTGAAGGCCTTGTCGGCTGCTGGGGTCCAGGTGAAGGGTTGCTTGGTGCTGGTTAGAGCGGAGTGAGAGGGGCAGCAACGGTACTGTAGTTCCGGATAAACTTTCTATAGAAGTTAGCAAACCCCAGAAACTGTTGCAGCTTCTTTCTGTTCTCCGGAACTGGCCATGACGTGACTGCTGATACTTTGGCAGGATCCATCTGGATACTTCCCTCTGCCACTATGTACCCCAGGAAGGCCACTGTCTTGACGTGAAACTCACACTTCTCTGCCTTGGCGTAGAGGGAATTCTCCAGAAGACGATGAAGGACTTGCTGGACATGGCGGGTGTGTTCAGACAGGTTTCTGGAGTAGATTAAGATGTCATCCAGGTAAACGAAGACAAACTTGTTTAACATGTCCCGCAGTACATCATTCACTAGAGCCTGGAACACAGCAGGAGCATTGGTGAGGCCAAAAGGCATAACCAGATACTCGTAGTGGCCTGTTGGTGTATTGAATGCGGTCTTCCATTCATCTCCCTCCCGGATCCGCACTAGGTGGTAAGCGTTTCTGAGATCCAACTTGGTAAAAACAGTGGCTCCCTGGAGCAACTCAAAAGCAGAGGTGAGCAGAGGGAGAGGGTAACGGTTTTTCACTGTGATGTCGTTGAGTCCCCTGTAGTCGATGCAGGGGCGAAGAGATCCGTCCTCTTCCCCACAAAGAAGAAGCCAGCACCAGCCGGAGATGAAGATGAACGGATCAATCCTGTGGACAGAGAGTCATTGATGTAGTCCTCCATGGACCTTCTTTCAGGAGCAGACAACGAATAAAGACGGCCCCTTGGAGGGGCTGTTCCAGGGAGGAGGTCGATGGCACAGTCGTACGGTCGGTGAGGGGGCAGAGATGTGGCTCTTGCTTTGTTAAACACTTCTCTGAGACCATGGTAGCATTCTGGGACATGGGAGAGGTCAGGGGCGGAGTTAGTAGGTACTGGCCGAGGGGGTAGTGCGGCAGCAAGCAGGCAGGTTCGGTGGCAGTCCTCTCCCCACTCCCTGATCACCCCGGTCACCCAGTCGAGCTGAGGGTTGTGCCGGGCGGAGCCATGGGTAACCCAGGATGAGGGTTGGCCTGGAGAGGGGAGCAGGTGAAACTGGATAGTTTCTTGATGGTTTCGGACAGACCCATCAAGACCGGGGCCGTGACATGAGTGACCGATCCGAGTAAGTGTCCGTCCAGTGCCCGGGCAGGAATAGGAGGTGTCAAACGGAGGTTCTCCAGTCCCAGTTGGCGTGCCAGCTTGATGTCCATTATGTTGGCTTCGGCGCCAGAATCCACCAGAGCAGCCAGGGTGTGAGTAGAGTCAGAGAGGCGGAGGTGAACTTGCAGCAAGGGTTTGCGGTCGGAGGACTGGATGGTCATTGAGCTCAACCGGACTCCCCCTATGCCCGGTGAGCTTCGGCTTTTAAAGGGCAGGTTACCACACGATGTCCATCACCTCCACAATAGAGGCAGAGGTTTGAGGTGAAGCGGCGCTGGCGCTCTGCAGGAGTGAGAGAGGCTCGCCCAATCTCCATAGGCTCAGACTGATCAAGCTGACTTGGGTGAGTGGCAGTAGCTGACAGGAGCCCAGTCGGATCTCCGAATGCCGGTAGTTGGTGGACCTTGGCGCCCCCTCTCACGACGAGCGGGTCTGTATCCTTCTGTCGATCTGGACAGTCAGTGCGATGGCTTCATCAAGAGTGGAAGGCAGTTCATGGGAGACCAACTCGTCCTTGATATAGTCAGCCAAGCTATGGAAGAACGCGTCCACCAACGATGGTGTGTTCCAAGAACTTCGTCTTGCCAGGGTTCGGAAGTCGATGGAATGGTCTGCGACTGTACGTCTGCCTTGTCGAATACTGAACAGTTCACGAGACGCCTCTGCGGTTGGTGAATCCAGGTCAAACACCTTCAGCATCTCCTCAGCAAACAGGTCGAAGGTTGCACATGCGGGGGTTTGACGTTCGAACTCTGCTGTTCCCCAGAGTCGAGCTCGGCCCGTCAGGTGAGTGATGGCATACCCGACCCTAGCCCCTCCGTGGCGAAGGTCCTTGGCTGCAAGGAGAACTGAAGTCGGCAGCTAGTCAGGAATGGCCGGACCTGGGTAGAATCGCCGTTGAACCGCTCGGGGTTTCCAATCTTGGGTTCCGGGGCAGCGGCTGAAATGACCGGGGCAGGTAACTCGGAGGCAGGGCTGGTGGGCAGACTGGCTGGGGTAAGGTTGGTGAGGAGTTGGATGATCCTGGCGAGTTGTTGTTGCTGCTGCTGGGACTGCTGCTGGTGCTGCTGGAACTGCTGATGCTGTTGGTGGCCGACCTGAAGCAGAGAGGTGATGTCGCCGCTCATGCGGCCTAGCTCTCTCTCAGTGTGTTCCAGGCGTAGCATGGCGGTGGGTTGCTCAGGTTCTTCGGTTTCCATGTCGGGGGAAGTGTGCGCTGAGTCCATGATGGTCAGATCGTACTGTCACGGTTCAGACAGACGACAAGAGGACCACAATTGCGTCACACCAGAAAGTTTATTAAAACTTAAGGGAAAAGGGAAGTAGGGGAGTGAGTGAAGGCTCCAGGGGTTATCCCGTCCAATGTGCTGGGTCTGTGCCCCCCAGTGGCAGCGATCGTCCGATGACGCGGTGGTTGGTGGTCCAGAAGTCCTGGGGGGAGGAAACACAGACACAACGGGCGGATGAAACAGGGCAGAAGTACAGTTCAAGGGAAATCCAAATACGTTGTAGCAAGGCAGAAGGCTGGTCAGAGTTACCGGGTCGAAGAGTAGTCAGGAGTCGTAATGGCAGAAAGCAGGTCTGGTTTTCCTGGGGCAGAAGAGTATCCAAGAATCAGGCAGGTCCGGGGGTCACAAAACAAGGGTGAGCCAGAAGCGCGAGCACACAGGTTCCGGGTGTGAGCTTTGCAGGCGATCTGACAAAGGAGAGCTGAGAGACGGGACTTTAAATACTGGGAGAGGTTAGTGGGTAATGCAGCGCAGCTGGCAGAGTAATTAGAGCCGAGCAGAGCAGGGACAGGTGGAGCTCGTTAGGGCTGAGTAGAGAGAGAGAGATGAGCAGAGTGGAAGATAGTGGAAACACATTAAGGTGGTAACCCGGTGGAGTGAGAGGGCTCATGACATATATCTGTGGAAGGGTAGGCATATATCTGTGGAAGGGTAGGCATATATCTGTGGAAGGGTAGGCATATATCTGGGGAAGGGTATAAAACAATTTCTAGAAGTTTCCAAGAGCACAGTGATCTCCATCATTGGGAAATTAAAAACATATGGAAGAACAGAGACTCTAGAGCCAAACTGAGCAACAGGGCAAAAAGGACCTTGGTCAGGGAGGTGACCAGAGTTCCTTGGCTGAGATGGGAAAACCTGCCAGAAGGACAACAGTCTCTTCAGCACTTCATCAATCTGGGCTTTATGGGAGAGTGGCCATACGGAAGCCACTCCTAAGAAAAAGGCACATGACAGTACACCTGGAGTTTGCAAAAAGGCACTTGAAAGACTCCAGGCACAGGTCATCACCCATCTAACACCATCCCTACCGTGAAGCATGGTGGAGGCAGCATCATGCTATGGGGATGCTTTTCAGCGGCAGGGACTGGGAGACTGGTAAGGATAGAGGGAACAATGAATGGAGCCAATTACAAGCAAATCCTTGATGAGAACCTGCATCAGAGTGCAAATGACCTTAGACTGGGGCGAAGATTTACGTTCCAGCAGGACAGTTACCCCAAGCATACAGCCAAAGCAACGCTGGAATGGCTTCAGAACAAGAATGTGAAAGTCCTTGAGTGGCCCAGACTTGAATCCCATTGAAAATCTGTGGAAAGACTTGAAGATTATTGTTCACCGCTGTTCCCCATCTAACTTAACAGAGCGTGAGAAAATCTGCAAGGAAGAATGGGAGAAAATCCCCAAATCCAGATGTGCAAAACTGATACAGACATCCCGAAGACGACTCAAAGCTGTAATCACCGCTAAAGATGCTTATACAAAGTATTGACTCAGAGGTGTGAATACTTATGTAAATTATATATTTCTGTATTTCATTTGCAATACATTTGCAAATGAATAAAAAAACATGTTTTCACTTTGTCATTATGGGGTATTGTGTGTAGATGGGTGAGATAAAAAAAATATCAATTTAATCAATTTTGAATTCAGGCTGTAACACAACAGAATGTGGAGTAAATCAAGGGGTATGAATACTTTCTGAAGGTACTGTAAGTATTCAACTTAACTACCTTTGTTGTTACATTTCTTTAATCCTGAGGTGCTGACCTGTTGCACCCTCTATAACCACTGTGATTATTATTTGACCCTGCTGGTCATCTATGAACATTTGAACATCTTGAAGAACGATCTGGCCTTAATGGCCATGTACTCTTATAATCTCCACCGGCACAGCCAGAAGAAAACTGGTCACCCCTCAGAGCCTGGTTCCTTCTCTAGGTTTCTTCCTAGGTTCCAGCCTTTCTAGAGAGTTTTTGCTGGGCACCGTGCTTCTACATCTGCATTGCTTGCTCTCTGGGGATTTAGGCTCGGTTTCTGTATAAGCACTTTGTGACAACTGCTGATGTAAAAAGGGCTTTATAAATTTGATTAAATTGAATCCTTGAAACAAAGTACCATACCATATATCTTGGTTTTTGAAAATGTTGGTGATCATTTCCAGTTGTACAGTCATTAAGAATAATCTATTTTTAATGTGTCTTTATTTTATTTGAAGGATTTCTTTCTCACTGATGAAAGATAAGGGCATATGTTTCAAAAGCTGTATGGAAAGTGATGATTATTGCAGTTTCTAAACGTTAAAACAAATATAAGCACCCCTCATGGGATCTTTAGTAACCACACTTTTGGGACACCCATTTAAAGTCCCATCTTCAATTTTATTGAGGAACATTCCATTGTTAGTTAGTACTTGTAGAAATGTTGTAAAAGTGTATGGTGTAAATGACAGTGATCTGTCTTTTAACTTACTGCCTTCTTGTTAATTTCAGCAGCATCTTTCTCTTTGGCTTTTGTTTGTCTGTCTTTCCCCTGGTGGCATTCATACGTCTTTGTGCACACAACTTGAAACGGAAAACCACTGAATGGGAGACTTTTACTCTCCCAACAAAGTTTTTTTTTCCTGCCAAAGGCTGTGCATCTATCTAATGAAAGGCTTCTAGAGAAACTAACAACGTTGCTCTGTCAAATCGAATAACTCCTCTGAGCTAGCTCATTTAAGATGAGAGTAGCAAAAGACAACTTACCCTTTCGCCCAAAATCTTTGTCCTTTCTCAATGTTATGAATTTTAGTGACGTTGCCAATTCTTGTTCCCAAATGTATTTAGTTATTTGGTCCTCAAACTTGAACTCAAGATATGCCATTTAGAGAATGAGGCGTTTCCCACAAGCCAGAATACGGGTCATGACACTCCCTCATCTGATTGGTTGACCTTCTGAGCCGGCATACGCGTCATCACATTCCCTCATCTGATTGGTTGAGTAGGCAGTCCTTCTGACTTTGTGGCAACTAGTGACGACCTGGTGGAACCAGCCTGACATACACTACATTTTTACATTTTAGTCATTTAGCAGACGCTCTTATCCAGAGCGACTTACAGGAGCAATTAGGGTTAAGTGCCTTGCTTAAGGGCACATCGACAGATTTTTCACCTAGTCAGCTCGGGGAATAGAACAAGCGACCTTTCGGTTACTGGCACAACGCTCTTAACCACTAAGCTACCTGCCGCCCCACTACATGACCAAAAGTATGTGGACACCTGCTCGTCGAACATCTCATTCCAAAATCATGGGCATTAATATGGAGTTTGTCCCCCCTTTGCTGCTATAACAGCCTCCACTCTTATGTGAAGGTTTTCCACTAGATGTTGGAACATTGCTGCGGGGACTTGCTTCCATTCAGCCACAAGAGAATTAGTGAGGTCGGGCACTGATGTTGGGCGATTAGGCCTGGCTCGCAGTCGGCTTTCCAATTCATCCCAAAGGTGTTCAATGGGGTTGAGGTCAGGGCTTTGTGCAGGCCAGCCAAGTTCTTCCACACTCAACAAACCATTTCTGTATGGACCTCGCTTTGTGGATGGGGGCATTTTCATGCTGAAAAAGGAAAGGACCTTCCCCAAACTGTTGCCACAAAGTTGGATGCACAGAATCGTCTAGAATGTAATTGTATGCTGTAGCATTAAGATTTCCCTTCACTGGATCTAAGGGGCCTAGCCCGAACCATGAAAAACAGCCCCAGACCATTATTCCTCCTCCACCAAACTTTACAGTTGGCACTATGCATTCGGCACTATGCATCTGGCATCCCAAAAACCCAGATTCGTCAGTCGGACTGCCAGATGGTGTAGCGTGATTCATCACTCCAGAGAACGCGTTTCCACTGCTCCAGTGGCGAGCTTTACACCACTCCAATGGCTGCTCGGCCATGGAAACACATTTCATGAAGCTCCCGACGAACAGTTATTGAGCTGACGTCACTTCCAGAGTCAGTTTGGAACTCGGTAATGAGTGTTGCAACTGAGGACAGACGATTTTTACACGCTACTGACTTCAGCATTCGGCGGTCTCGTTCTGTGAGCTTGTGTTGCCTACCACTTCGAAGCTCCTAAACGTTTCCACTTCACAATAACAGCACTTACAGTTGACCGGGGCAGCTCTAGCAGGGCAGAAATTTGACGAACTGACTTGTTGGAAAGCTGGCATCTTATGATGGTGCCACGTTGAAAGTCACTGAGCTCTTCAGTAAGGCCATTCTACTGGCAATGTTTGTCTATGGAGATTGCATGGCTGTGTGCTTGCTTTTATACACCTGTCAGCAACGGGTGTGGCTGAACTTGATAAATCCACTAATCTGAAGGGGTGTCCACATACTTTTGTATATACTGTATAGTGTATCATGATATCTGAAGTGAAATGGAAAGGTGAATGAAGCGATCAGGTTGGTTCCACCATGCTAATCATAACCACCATTGATAATGTAATCAGTGCTCTGTGTGTGTGTTTGTGTGTGACTGACCAGTATCTTTGATGAGGGTCCAGGAGCTGATCTACGCTGCCATGCCCATCAACTTGTAAAGTGGTTTCAAGATGATTACTACGGTCGTGTCAATCATGTTATATACTTAGGCTATTGTAAACATTGTAGGCCTACTGCCTCTGCCCATAGGCCTAGGCTTTCATGGCACAGGTCGTTAGAGCTCACTTCGGAACCGTAGGGGCCATGGTTCGAGTCCCTGTTGCAGCTTTCACTTTCTTCTGTTACATTGGTGGCAGCATTGGGATCATGTCCAGTGGTCTCACGTCTAGTGGTAGGAAGCAGTCTTAATCTGAGTTTGTTGCACGAGTACGCTTCTCGAGAGAGGGGAAATGTTGTAAAACAATAGGTGTGTCCCAAATGATACCCAATTCCCTCCGTAGCCCAATGGGCCCTGGTCAAAAGTAGTGCACAAGGGAATATGGTGCCATTTGGGATGCAGACAATGTATGTGAGCGTTGTAGGCTACTGCCTAATGCCCAGAGGCCCAGAATTTTGTGTGGAAGAACACATTCCTTCCTACAATAACCTAATTGCTTTTTACATCTGAAAATGTTTCATGTAGCATAAAGTGGGTAATATGTCTCCTCTGAACAGTTGATGTTGAGATGTGTCTGTTACTTGAACTCTGTGAAGCATTTATTTGGGCTGCATTTTCTGAGGCTGGTAACTCTTATGAACTTTTCCTCTGCAGCAGAGGTAACGCTGGGTCTTCCATTCCTGTTGCAGTCCTCATGAAAGCCAGTTTCATCATAGCGCTTGATGGTTTTTGTGACTGCACTTGAAGAAACTTTCAAAGTTCTTGAAATGGACAGAACTTGTATTTGTTTTCAATAAACATTGTAGACGAAATATAGCTTACATGTTGTCAACGATCGAAGCAAACCTCATCTGTTTTGCCCCATGGTTGCACGCATGTCGATTTTGTTGCTAAAGCGACAGAGATAGAGAACACAGGTATTGTAGTTAGTGAAGGGTAAAACAGGTGAATGTTAATCAGGCTTAAGATTGAGTGAGCCGCTAATATCATTAAGGAACAGAAATGATCCCAGATTTGACCTTTAGCTCAATTCAGGAAAACAGTACATATTTCCCTCATTAAAATGCAAATCAATTTATAACATTTTTTACATGCGTTTTTCTGGATTATTTTGTTGTTATTCTGTCTCTCACTGTTCAAATAAACCTACCATTAAAATTATAGACTGATCATTTCTTTATTTTATTTTATTTTATTTTTTATTTTATTTTTTTGGGGGGGTGGTGGATCAGCTTAATATTGCAGATAGATTGTATCTTCTATCAATGTAATTGTCTGCATCACTTCCAATCCCCCATGTTTTATATATATACTCCCCTTTATTACTTTTCAACCCCGCCATCCTTTCCTTACTTGGAGTAAATTAGTGAACAACAATGCCCAGGCCTCTACTTCCGGTCTATACTTACTATCTACACCTTATGGACACAGTTAATTTTTACAATAATTCTATTATATATATATATATATATATATATATATATATATATTATTTATTTTTTTGCTCCTGAACTTCTTCTACTCTCAACCTCTCCGATCATTTTCATGATGTCCATCCGGTTTGCTTCTATATGCCATATTTTTCTAACTGTGCTCTTTCCCAAAAACTCCCAACATACAACCTATACTTATTATGGACACAGTATGCTTACATTATTAGCTATCTTTGTTATTATTTGTTGATATTTGTTATTAGCCCCATCCTTCAACTCTATTCAATACCTCCCATCTATCTCTTAACACCATCCATATAGGATTTCTATTTGCCATATATATTTCAACCGTACTGTGATGTTTTACAAAAGTTCTGAACCTTTCTATTCTCATTGCTTCTACAGATTGTGAATTAAAAATAAACATTTTTGCTAAAAGTATTATTATATTATTGATCGATTGACTATGACTTTTCAGATCACCCAGTAATGCTATCTGCAAGGTTAGCTCCAGGTAAATATTGCAATCCTTTAGCCATTCCTGGACCTGTGTCCAAAAACAAGCTACAAATGGACAGAACCAAAACAAATGATCTAATGATTCTGTCTCTTCACAGCAAAATCTGCAGAGCTGGGAAGATTGTATCCCCCCATATAAATAATATTCTATTGGTAGCAAGAATTTTATATAATAATTTAAATTGAAAGATTCAAATTTTTGAATCCGGTGTCGCTTTTGCGTGTCAGTTCATAAACACTATGCCATGGGATCGGTACGTCAAAGATCTCTTCCCAACTATTTTGCAATCTATATGGGACGGCTGTCAATCCTTTGGACCTTAAGTGAAACTGATATACTTTTTTATTCATCACAGTTTTCCTTAACCAATTATGTTCTTTAATGCAAGGCCGACAGACAAGTTCCTTACTTTCTCCCCCTTTCACTTTTCTCTTCCACTTTTGCGGTAAGGCTGCAATTATTTGGTTGTAATTTTGGGTAGAGCAGACAGTTCCATATGTTTTTGTTAGCTGCATGTGCTACATAACTCCACCAGTCCTACCGATTATATCATTTACGAAGATTATACCTTTTTTAAACATTCTGTCAAAAAATAAAGTTTTTTTGTCAATTAGTATATTTGAATTTAACCACAATATTTGTTGCATTATTTGTTCTGTCGTTTCTGGAGGATTAAATTGAAATTGCAACCAACTTTCTATGGCTTGTTTTAGAAATAGTGATATTTGGGAGATGATTTCCTTTTCAAATAACTGCAAATTAGTTGTTGTAATCTGAATAAAGGGAAAAAGGCCTTTCTTGAACATTGGGTGAGACAATCTTACTAATTTGCTTGAGAACCAGTTCGGATTTAAGTATAACTTTTGTCTGACTAAAGCTTTTAGTGATAGGACTAAGGAGGGATTCTAGTTGTGGATTTAAAAGAAAACATGAATCATCAGCGTACAATGACACCTTTGTTTTTAAGCCCTGTATTTCTAATCCTCTGATATTATTATTGGATCTGATTTTAATAGCTAACATCTCGATGGCCACAATAAATAGATATGTCGATAGTGGACAACCTTGTTTCACTCCTCTTGACAGTTTAAAACTTTCTGAGAAATAGCCATTATTTACTATTTTACACCTAGGGTTACTATACATGATTTTGACCCATTATATAAGAGATTCTCCAAAATTGAAATGTTCCAGGCATTTATATATAAACCCCAGTCGAACTTTATCAAATGCCTTTTCGAAGTCTGCTATGAATAGCAGGCCTAGTTTCCTATATTTTCCATAGTGTTCTATTGTTTCCAATACTTGCCTTATATTATCTCCAATGTATCTTCCATGTAAAAAACCTGTCTGATTAGAATGAATAATATCCGACAATACCTTTTTAATTCTATGCGCTATACATTTTGCTAGGATTTTTGCATCAGAACACTGAAGTGGTAGACTGATCATTTCTTTGTCAGTGGGCAAACAAAATCAGCAGGGGATCAAATACTTTTTTCCCTCACTGTATTCCTCTCAAGCCAGAGGAAGTAGTTCTTGCTAAACATTACCTCTCAAAAAACGAAAGATGCCACTTCTGACATGTCCTGTGTATATAAACTGTTAGACCCTGATATGTTCCCATCACTGAAGGCAATCATACAGGCCACGCTGACCATCCCAGTTAGCAGCTGTGAGAGATCTTTCAGTGCATTAAGACATCTACATACCTGGTTTAGGAGCCCAATGACCCAAGATAGAATGCGTCATGACAATTGACAAAGATATACAGTGGGGGAAAAAAGTATTTAGTCAGCCACCAATTGTGCAAGTTCTCCCACTTAAAAAGATGAGAGAGGCCTGTAATTTTCATCATAGGTACACGTCAACTATGACAGACAAATTGAGAAAGAAATATCCAGAAAATCACATTGTAGGATTTTTTATGAATTTATTTGCAAATTATGGTGGAAAATAAGTATTTGGTCACCTACAAACAAGCAAGATTTCTGGCTCTCACAGACCTGTAACTTCTTCTTTAAGAGGCTCCTCTGTCCTCCACTCGTTACCTGTATTAATGGCACCTGTTTGAACTTGTTATCAGTATAAAAGACACCTGTCCACAACCTCAAACAGTCACACTCCAAACTCCACTATGGCCAAGACCAAAGAGCTGTCAAAGGACACCAGAAACAAAATTGTAGACCTGCACCAGGCTGGGAAGACTGAATCTGCAATAGGTAAGCAGCTTGGTTTGAAGAAATCAACTGTGGGAGCAATTATTAGGAAATGGAAGACATACAAGACCACTGATAATCTCCCTCGATCTGGGGCTCCACGCAAGATCTCACCCCGTGGGGTCAAAATGATCACAAGAACGGTGAACAAAAATCCCAGAACCACACGGGGGGGACCTAGTGAATGACCTGCAGAGAGCTGGGACCAAAGTAACAAAGGCTACCATCTAGTAACACACTACGCTGCCAGGGACTCAAATCCTGCAGTGCCAGACGTGTCCCCCTGCTTAAGGCAGTACATGTTCAGGCCCATCTGAAGTTTGATAGAGTGCATTTGGATGATCCAGAAGAGGATTGGGAGAATGTCATATGGTCAGAGGAAACCAAAATAGAACTTTTTGGTAAAAACTTAACTCGTCGTGTTTGGAGGACAAAGAATGCTGAGTTGCATCCAAAGAACACCATACCTATTGTGAAGCATGGGGGTGGAAACATCATGCTTTGGGGCTGTTTTTCTGCAAAGGGACCAGGACGACTGATCAGTGTAAAGGAAAGAATGAATGGGGCCATGTATCGTGAGATTTTGAGTGAAAACCTCCTTCCATCAGCAAGGGCATTGAAGATGAAACGTGGCTGGGTCTTTCAGCATGACAATGATCCCAAACACACCGCCCGGGCAACGAAAAAGTGGCTTCGTAAGAAGCATTTCAAGGTCCTGGAGTGGCCTAGCCAGTCTCCAGATCTCAACCCCATAGAAAATATTTGGAGGGAGTTGAAAGTCCGTGTTGCCCAGCGACAGCCCCAAAACATCACTGCTCTAGAGGAGATCTGCATGGAGGAATGGGCCAAAATACCAGCAACATTGTGTGAAAACCTTGTGAAGACTTACAGAAAACATTTGACCTGTGTTATTGCCAACAAAGGGTATATAACAAAGTATTAAGAAACTTTTGTTATTGACCAAATACTTATTTTCCACCATAATTTGCAAATAAATTCATAAAAAATCCTACAATGTGATTTTCTTGATCTTTTTCCCTCATTTTGTCTGTCATAGTTGACGTGTACCTATGATGAAAATTACAGGCCTCTCTCATCTTTTTAAGTGGAGAACTTGCACAATTGGTGGCTGACTAAATACTTTTTTCCCCCACTGTACATATTAACACGCTTGGGAAAGAGTGAAGTCATAGACAGGTGTGCACCTACAGTTTCATTTTGTTTAATTTCCTTTCTAATCTTTATCGATGGACTAACATCCAAGTACTGTGTAATATAACTCGCAAATGTGAGTATTTAGTTGGAGAAAGGATTGTATGCTGGTATGTACATGTGTGTAACATTGTTGTTACTACAGGGGGGTTGGAGGGGGTGTATTTGTTTTTGTGTAATTAAATAGGTAGTAATATTGTCCTGTAGCTAATTGACCTTGGAATCTGTGATTTATTACCACAAAATTGATAAAATCATGATTTTCAAGCATGTTTGGTGCCTGCGTTTTGTACATATCTGTATGTACAAACCTACTGCTAATGTGAGTTTACACAGTTCCAACATAATCCAAAGGATGGGAGCCAAAAATCCCAATACTGCTATATTGCACGTAACTAGAAACATGACTAGCTCACATTAGTTAGCAGTAATGTGACCAACATCAACATGAGGCTTTTTTTATTGCCAATCAAATATTGGACATTGTTTATGAAAACATTTCAACAAAATAATGATACAAATACTTTTCCCAACATTTTTTCTTCATGGAAATGTACGATATACAGTTGAAGTCGGAAGTTTACATACACCTCAGCCAAATACATTTAAACTCAGTTTTTCACAATTCCTGACATTTAATCCTAGTAAACATTCCCTGTCTTAGGTCAGTTAGAATCACCACTTTATTTTAAGAATGTGAAATGTCAGAATAATAGTAGAGAGAATTATTTATTTCAGCTTTTATTTATTTCATCACATTCCCAGTTGGTCAGAAGTTTACATACACTCAATTAGTATTTTGTAGCATTGCCTTTAAATTGTTTCACTTGGGTCAAACATTTCGGGTAGCCTTCCACAAGCTTCCCACAATAAGTTGGGTGAAGTTTGGCCCATTCCTCCTAACAGAGCTGGTGTAACTGAGTCAGGTTTGTAGGCCTCCTTGCTCGCACACGCCTTTTCAGGTCTGCCCACACATTTTCTATAGGATTTAGGTCAGGGCTTTGTGTTGGCCACTCCAATACCTTGACTTTGTTGTTCTTAAGCCATTTTGCCACAACTTTGGAAGTATGCTTTTGGTCATTGTCCATTTGGAAGACTCATTTGCGACTAAGCTTTAACTTCCTGACTGATGTCTTGAGATGTTGCTTCAATATATCCACATAATTTTCCTTCCTCATGATGCCATCTATTTTGTGAAGTGCACCAGTCCCTCCTGCAGCAAAGCACCCCCACAGCATGATGCTGCCACCCCCGTGCTTCACGGTTGGGATGGTGTTCTTCGGCTTACAAGCGTTCCCCTTTTTCCTCCAAACATAACGATGGTCATTATGGCCAAACAGTTCTATTTTTGTTTCATCAGACCAGAGGACATTTCTCCAAAAAGTACGATCTTTGTCGCCTTGTGCAGTTGCAAACTGTAGTCTGGCTTTTTTATGGCGGTTTTGGAGCAGTGGCTTCTTCCTTGCTGAGCGGCCTTTCAGGTTATGTCGATATAGGACTCGTTTTACTGTGGATATAGATACTTTGTACCTGTTTCCTCCAGCACCTTCACAAGGTCCTTTGCTGTTGTTCTGGGATTTTCGCACCAAAGTACATTCATCTCTAGGAGACAGAAGGCGTCTCCTTCCTGAGCGGTATGATGGCTGAGTGGTCCCATGGTGTTTATACTTACAGTGGGGGAAAAAATTATTTAGTCAGCCACCAATTGTGCAAGTTCTCCCACTTAAAAAGATGAGAGAGGCCTGTAATTTTCATCATAGGTACACGTCAACTATGACATACATATTGAGATTTTTATTCTCCAGAAAATCACATTGTAGGATTTTTAATGAATTTATTTGCAAATTATGGTGGAAAATAAGTATTTGGTCACCTACAAACAAGCAAGATTTCTGGCTCTCACAGACCTGTAACTTCTTCTTTAAGAGGCTCCTCTGTCCTCCACTCGTTACCTGTATTAATGGCACCTGTTTGAACTTGTTATCAGTATAAAAGACACCTGTCCACAACCTCAAACAGTCACACTCCAAACTCCACTATGGCCAAGACCAAAGAGCTGTCAAAGGACACCAGAAACAAAATTGTAGACCTGCACCAGGCTGGGAAGACTGAATCTGCAATAGGTAAGCAGCTTGGTTTGAAGAAATCAACTGTGGGAGCAATTATTAGGAAATGGAAGACATACAAGACCACTGATAATCTCCCTCGATCTGGGGCTCCACGCAAGATCTCACCCCGTGGGGTCAAAATGATCACAAGAACGGTGAGCAAAAATCTCAGAACCACACGGGGGACCTAGTGAATGACCTGCAGAGAGCTGGGACCAAAGTAACAAAGCCTACCATCTAGTAACACACTACGCCGCCAGGGACTCAAATCCTGCAGTGCCAGGCGTGTCCCCCTGCTTAAGCCAGTACATGTCCAGGCCCGTCTGAAGTTTGCTAGAGTGCATTTGGATGATCCAGAAGAGGATTGGGAGAATGTCATATGGTCAGATGAAACCAAAATATAACTTTTTGGTAAAAACTCAACTCATCGTGTTTGGAGGACAAAGAATGCTGAATTGCATCCAAAGAACACCATACCTACTGTGAAGCATGGGGGTGGAAACATCATGCTTTGGGGCTGTTTTTCTGCAAAGGGATCAGGACGACTGATCCGTGTAAAGGAAAGAATGAATGGGGCCATGTATCATGAGATTTTGAGTGAAAACCTCCTTCCATCAGCAAGGGCATTGAAGATGAAACGTGGCTGGGTCTTTCAGCATGACAATGATCCCAAACACACCGCCCGGGCAACGAAGGAGTGGCTTCATAAGAAGCATTTCAAGGTCCTGGAGTGGCCTAGCCAGTCTCCAGATCTCAACCCCATAGAAAATCTTTGGAGGGAGTTGAAAGTCCGTGTTGCCCAGCGACAGCCCCCAAAACATCACTGCTCTAGAGGAGATCTGCATGGAGGAATGGGCCAAAATACCAGCAACAGTGTGTGAAAACCTGGTGAAGACTTACAGAAAACGTTTGACCTGTGTCATTGCCAACAAAGGGTATATAACAAAGTATTGAGAAACTTTCGTTATTGACCAAATACTTATTTTCCACCATAATTTGCAAATAAATTCATAACAAATCCTACAATGTGATTTTCTGGATTTTTTTCCCTCAGTTTGTCTGTCATAGTTGACGTGTACCTATGATGAAAATTACAGGCCTCTCTCATCTTTTTAAGTGGGAGAACTTGCACAATTGGTGGCTGCAGGTCATTCACTAGGTCCCCCCGTGTGGTTCTGGGATTTTTGCTCACCGTTCTTGTGATCATTTTGACCCCACGGGGTGAGATCTTGCGTGGAGCCCCAGATCGAGGGAGATTATCAGTGGTCTTGTATGTCTTCCATTTCCTAATAATTGCTCCCACAGTTGATTTCTTCAAACCAAGCTGCTTACCTATTGCAGATTCAGTCTTCCCAGCCTGGTGCAGGTCTACAATTTTGTTTCTGGTGTCCTTTGACAGCTCTTTGGTCTTGGCCATAGTGGAGTTTGGAGTGTGACTGTTTGAGGTTGTGGACAGGTGTCTTTTATACTGATAACAAGTTCAAACAGGTGCCATTAATACAGGTAACGAGTGGAGGACAGAGGAGCCTCTTAAAGAAGAAGTTACAGGTCTGTGAGAGCCAGAAATCTTGCTTGTTTGTAGGTGACCAAATACTTATTTTCCACCATACTTTGCAAATATATTCATAAAAATCCTACAATGTGATTTTCTGGATTTTTTTCTCAATTTGTCTGTCATAGTTGACATGTACCTATGATGAAAATTACAGGCCTCTCTCATCTTTTTAAGTGGGAGAACTTGCACAATTGGTGGCTGACTAAATACTTTTTTTCCCCACTGTATGTGTTCATTACAATCTATGCAAGAATTGGAATGCATGATTTGTCACCAGTACTTGAAAACATGTGAATAAAACAGTAAATACATTACGATCCATACATTCATTCTGCTACAGCAGAAATGGGCTACTTCTTATGTGAATTAACAAGGAGGCGGAACACACCTCAATTCGAAAATAAAACTTGTTCGAAAATAATTTGAAATTGACAAGTTGAAACATAGCCTATAGATAATTAGCAGGCAGAGTGCCTTGGTTTGAGGGCAGCGCGGGTAACTGTCTTGTTGCGTAACAATCAAAGGAAAGGTTAAGGCAAAGCTTGTTTTGGAGGAGAGAGAAACTGTCTCAACCATCTGTGAAAACCTCAGGAGGGATATCCAGCTTAAATGTTTTAAAAGTTGAGCAGTGGCGGGCAGAGAGGATCTCCTTGAATAACTCAAGCTTGAGGTGGAGGTAAAGATGCCGAAAACGGAGGAAGAGAGGCAGCCAGAGAATAAGATAAGCGACCAGCTTAAGAGTGAGCTGGCGAAAGTAGAGGAGAAAAGACAGGCAAGTGAAGAGCACCTGGGCCAAGCTCAGTACTGAACTAGCAAAAAAGCGGGTCAACGTGAAGGAGATCTCCCAGACTCTGGCAGTCAGGCGACAGGCTGAGGGGGAGCAGGACAAGGCCAGGGCCTTCTATATCCATTAAATTGCATAAGCTACAGTAGTAACTGAATTAGGCCTGTTCAGCTACTGTGTTGCATCCAGTGGCGACCCGTCATTCAGGGCAGAAAAAGACAAGTATGTTTTTGTTGTTGCCTGTTTTGCATGTTATTTTGTCATTAATTCGTGTCACATATCAGTTTGCAAACAATGTAAAAAAAACAACAACAAAAAACATCCTTGAGTTAATAAAGCCGCATACAAACATGGACTCTTGAACAAGGCAGCTCCGAAATGCAGATGTTTAAGCCTAGCTCAGTGCTTACTGTGGTGGAGGGACAGCCAGGAAATATACAGAGCGTAGGCATTGGTCATCTTCTCTAGTTGCGCTGTGATTGGCTCAGTGTTCTGTTACTCATGGGGACACTACATCACAACAGAATTTACAGGGAGATCTAGGCAGTTCAAGCCCCCTTGGGTGCTGCCATAGATTTACATTAGAAGTGCCCATCCAAGAAGGCTCAAGGTCATTTGCCCCATATAAAATGGCGTCAAATCACGTTATATCTACTGTAGCTTTGATTGGACTGATCATGTCTTAGCTAGCAAGCTAGACAAGCAGTCATCATCATGAATCACGTCAACAATCTACTGGCAATTTATTTTCAATCCTTGTCATATGAAGATAAATTATAGATAAAACGTATTGTGCTCATTGGACATAAACATTACACAACAAGTGGTGTAAATGAGTGGTTGGAAGGAATCAATGGCTAACTGCAAGTGTCACAAAGCAATCACTATTTTGCTTCCCCTGCCTGCTACAGTGGGGAAAAAAAGTATTTAGTCAGCCACCAATTGTGCAAGTTCTCCCACTTAAAAAGATGAGAGAGGCCTGTAATTTTTATCATAGGTACACGTCAACTATGACAGACAAATTGAGGGAAAAAAAATCAGAAAATCACATTGTAGGATTTTTAATGAATTTATTTGCAAATTATGGTGGAAAATAAGTATTTGGTCACCTACAAACAAGCAAGATTTCTGGCTCTCACAGACCTGTAACTTCTTCTTTAAGAGGCTCCTCTGTCCTCCACTCGATACCTGTATTAATGGCACCTGTTTGAACTTGTTATCAGTATAAAAGACACCTGTCCACAACCTCAAACAGTCACACTCCAAACTCCACTATGGCCAAGACCAAAGAGCTGTCAAAGGACACCAGAAACAAAATTGTAGACCTGCACCAGGCTGGGAAGACTGAATCTGCAATAGGTAAGCAGCTTGGTTTGAAGAAATCAACTGTGGGAGCAATTATTAGGAAATGGAAGACATACAAGACCACTGATAATCTCCCTCGATCTGGGGCTCCACGCAAGATCTCACCCCGTGGGGTCAAAATGATCACAAGAACGGTGAGCAAAAATCCCAGAACCACACGGGGGGACCTAGTGAATGACCTGCAGAGAGCTGGGACCAAAGTAACAAAGCCTACCATCAGTAACACACTACGCCGCCAGGGACTCAAATCATGCAGTGCCAGACGTGTCCCCCTGCTTAAACCAGTACATGTCCAGGCCCGTCTGAAGTTTGCTAGAGTGCATTTGGATGATCCAGAAGAGGATTGGGAGAATATCATATGGTCAGATGAAACCAAAATATAACTTTTTGGTAAAAACTCAACTCGTCGTGTTTGGAGGACAAAGAATGCTGAGTTGCATCCAAAGAACACCATACCTACTGTGAAGCATGGGGGTGGAAACATCATGCTTTGGGGCTGTTTTTCTGCAAAGGGACCAGGACGACTGATCCGTGTAAAGGAAAGAATGAATGGGGCCATGTATCGTGAGATTTTGAGTGAAAACCTCCTTCCATCAGCAAGGGCATTGAAGATAAAATGTGGCTGGGTCTTTCAGCATGACAATGATCCCAAACACACCGCCCGGGCAACGAAGGAGTGGCTTCGTAAGAAGCATTTCAAGGTCCTGGAGTGGCCTAGCCAGTCTCCAGATCTCAACCCCATAGAAAATCTTTGGAGGGAGTTGAAAGTCCGTGTTGCCCAGCGACAGCCCCAAAACATCACTGCTCTAGAGGAGATCTGCATGGAGGAATGGGCCAAAATACCAGCAACAGTGTGTGAAAACCTTGTGAAGACTTACATAAAACGTTTGACCTGTGTCATTGCCAGCAAAGGGTATATAACAAAGTATTGAGAAACTTTTGTTATTGACCAAATACTTGTTTTCCACCATAATTTGCTAATAAATTCATTAAAAAAAATTTTCCCCACTGTATTTGGTGGAGAGGGTGTGTGGTCCAAGTCTGGGTTTAAAGATTTAAAACATCTGTCTGAAAAGGTCTCTTTTCCAAGCTTAAAATGATAAACATTCACACAAAACACCATGGGCCAGAAAAGGTTGAATACATTGGCCATGCTGTCAATCCAGCATGACTTCTGCCGCATTCAAAACAACTGGAAACTCGGAACTGGGAAATCTCAGACTTCAGTGCATTCAAGACAGCTGGAAACTCTGAAAAAAACAAGCTCAGACTGGGTAAATTCTCGAAATTCCACCTTGTTTTTTTTCCCCGACTTCCCAGTAGTCTTGAAAGCACCATAAATCCAGAAAATGCCAGACTTTGATGACAAAGTTTGCCCACAAGAAGGACTGCCGTGCCACTTTCAAAAATATGTATTGTATACTGCTGCATAAATGATGTAATATGCCAGGGAGATATGTATAATGTAGTTAAGAAAGTAATTATAAGTGTATTTTGTGTAGTAAGCTGCTAGTACCCCATGTGTCTCACCCTAAGAATTTGGTCCCTCTCCCCCTCAGAATTTAGCCTACTGTTCTGATTTAGTGGTGCACATGTAGCCTATAGCGTGTTTTAGAGAAATGTCATAATTGAATATCGTAAGAGCTTTCATTGTCTGCTTATATGCCCCCGTTATTTATCCTCCCTTACAAAAAAGTCCTACAGGAAACCTGCACAAAAAATTCTGCAGGATATCCCACAGGGTTTTCTGGGCCACTTTCCTGTAGGAATCATGCAGGTAGTCCTTCAGGAAAACAATCCTGCAGGAATCCTAGGTTTGCTGGAAGTTCTATAAGCGTACTTGGGAGGTCTGGAAAACAAAGCACGCATGGAAGCATGCATTTTCATTCCCTTCGCCAAGGCCATCCCATATAATACCTTGCGACACAGCGAAAATTCCCAAAACTTCTGATTTAATGGCGGACTGAAGTCCCTGCTTGAGAGAAAATGTTCTAGAGGAATAAGGAATAACTTTGTAAAATGTAAATGTTAAGTTTAATTATTCAACAAATTACTTTCATATGAATTTTGAATTCAAATGTTGACTCACTGCTGTTTATCAGCCAGCTAGCCAAGCTAAGTTAGCTTGTCAGACGCGATGGCTAGCTAGCATGCAATCCCGTCCTGGTTATCAGCTGTTTAGGGATGACAAACTAAACAAAGTAATCATAAAATCAGCGGTGTCAATTGTGAAGACCCCAACAGTTTTTTTTATCCTGAATTGGTGAACTTGCTAGCCAGCTAACTGATGCGTTCATTTCACTCCATGGCATTGGCTTGGCAGGACAAAATAGTTGTGGCCTACTGGTTTGGAGGTAAAACATCTGATTCAAAATGTAGGAAATGCAATGAGCTGTGTTCTGCTCAATCTAGGCTTGTTAGCCAGCCAAGTTATTTGTGTTTACCTAACGTTAGCTAACATTCTTCTTGTCACTTTCACCTCCCCTCTTATTTCACCATTGCATACAGAAATTTTTTTAAATAATGAAATGATCAAATAAAAGTCAATCGGTGACAACTTGATCAAGCCTATGAATATGCATAACTGTTTACAAAACCATTGCACATTAAAGCCAGACTCAGTAACTGCAAAATAAAATAATGATTTTTTTTTAATGTTGTTTTATATCTCTCAAATAAGAGATTTTAAGTCTTTATTTTACTTATTCAGTGCTTTGGAACTGGAAATACCGGAGCTTTTTTCCATTTTCCCCCTTCAGGTTTGTTTACATTTTGCAACTGATTTCTCAGCCAGGTGACGTGATGACGTAGGCTCAAGCGTAGCCAAGATGTAATCTCGCTCACGTGCTGATTGATGTTTACAACTCAACTGTCACTCTACCGTAGTGCCGTTTAGCTTTGCAGTCAATCCAGTCGGACTATAACCAAAGATACTGGTAAGAGTACTTTTTGGAATTAAACATTCAATTATTTTATCCATTATATTGTACACTTTGTTCTGTTCTGGAAAATAACTTGTTTCTGCCAACCTGTTTTGCATGTTCTGTAGTGTTTAGCTGTGTTCTAGACTACTGTAGGCAGCTAACTAGCTAGCTGGCTAAATTATTTAGATCGTTGGGCTAGTTAGCAAGCAAACTAACAGTTAGCTAGCGTTAGGCTTGTGTAATCAAAAATTTTTGTTTTCATTTAATGTATTAGCAAAACATTTGGACTATATTTGTGTTAGCTAATTAGTCTCCAATAGTTGTAGCTAAGTTAGCTAGCTAGCTGTCAGTCATAGCTAGGTCTATGAAATATTTAAAGCAAATAATATTACCATCTACTAATTGCTATTCTTACATAGAGTATATTTTCGGTCAATTGCTGGCAGCACCATTTCACCAGGTCAAATTTCTGGTACAGGTAAATGTACTTGGCAGATAAAGATGATCCTGATTCTTGAATTATTGCTTTTAGGAGAATCTGCTGCCTGAACATGGCACACATAGGCCTACAAAGAGAGGGAGAGCCAGGGGCAGAGGTCCAAGGGTCCGTGGAGGATTGCTGAGGGCCAGTGTAGACAGGGGCCCATGTAGAGAGCAGGGCCAGGGGAGGGAACAGGGGGAGAGGTAAAAGGGGCAGAGGCAGAATCTGTGAAATATCCCTGGCTGACAGGAAGATAGTTGATCATCATCGTCAAGATAGACGTGCACAGGTGGAGTGCATTTGGAAAGTATTCAGACCCCTTCCCTTTTTCCACATTTTGTTACATTACAGCCTTATTCTAAAATTGATTAAATAGTTTGTTTTTCTCATCAATCTACACACAATAACCCATAATGACAAAGCTAAAACAGGTTTTTAGACAAAGGTTTAATATAGTGTAAGTGCAAAATTATTTATTTGTTCCACAAATAGTTATTTTTTTATATGAAACAGTATCATAGAACAAATAATTTGACGGTGTGTAACTACATTTATTTAGACATAAGACAACATTCATGAGTGACAAAGTATTCATAAGTTCTATTTACAGGTGGATTGAGTAGAGGGGACTGTACAATACATTATCAATAACATGAGGTTATTTACAATTGCTATTTATAAGCAAATTGGGTCTATTTAATTGAGTAGAGGGGACTGTACAATAACAATGTACAATAACATAATTGTGGTTATTTGTAATTGTTATTTACAATCAACTTTAGGAACTAATTGTTAGCTATTAGTATTCAGTGTGTATGTGTGCATGTGCATGTGGACATGGGGTTTGTAGTCATTGTAGCTGTTCAGATCCTAGGGCGTGGGAGGAAAAGATCCATCTAGAAACATGCTGTTTGACCATTCTTTTTCAAAACAAAGAATCTTATCACTCATACCTAGCCCTCGGCTGACATGTGCCCGAACCAGCTCCTGGATGGGTGGTGGTGGAATGTCAGGGAGAAGGCCAAGATTCCTTGGGTCAATGACTATACAAGAGATGATCCTTGGCATTCCTACGTTGGATGCCAACCTCTGTCTGACCACACCTGCTTGCAGCTCAGGGATGTAACTGTAGGGCTTTGGGGTCTTCTTCGCAAGCACTGTCTGTAGTAGCTAAAGGGTATAGAACACAGAACAGCAAAGAAAGAGTAATTAGTATTACAATATCAAGATATAACCAATAGGCAGTAAAATGTGCTGCTGCACTTAACAAGTTCGGGCAGGTTCTGGTTCTGAACGGTGATGTACATAATATTACGCATATTCAGAACAGGCAAGTGCCCAGAACGGCAGGGAAACAGGAATCACTCACATCTTGTTGCCAGCTTTGTTCCTTGGAAACAGGAATCACTCACATCTTGTTGCCAGCTTTGTTCCTCAGAGCAGGGGCCTCATGTACAAAGACTTGCGTTGAATTCATACTAAAACATTGCGTACGGACAAAGCCATAAATGTGCGTACGCACCAAAAAAATCTGATGTATGAATCTCTGCGTACGCAGCATTCCACATACATTCTCTTTGTACATCCCAATCAACGCGAAATTGAGCGCACATGCACGAGCACCACACCACACCCTGTCTCCTCCCTCAATTAAATCAATTTAAATATGGTAATTAGTCCAATTTGGCAAAAGAAACCTGCAAGAACATGGCTAAAGCAAGCAAGAAACGAAATTTCACTGAAAACGAATTAGAGGTGCTACTATCAGAGGTAGAAACAAGAAAAAAATATTTTATTTGGAAATCTGTCCTCTGGAATTAATAACAAAAGAAAGAAAAAAGAGTGGGCGAGTTTGTCTGATGCCGTCAACGCGGTGGGATCTGAGAGTCGCACCGTAAATGAACTGAAGAAGAAATGGTCAGACATAAAGGTGGAAGTTAAGCGGAGAACTGCTGCGCACCGACAAAGTGTGGGCAGAACAGGCGGTGGTACAGGGACTGATGAACTTGCACCCTTTGATCAGAGAGTTGCCTCTATTGTAGGAGACACGTTAATCTCTGGAATCGTATCCGCTGATGTAGGAGACTCGGATATACTACAGGACTGCCAGCAAGGTGACTCAGATTTATTTCCTTAACTTTGATATACATAGCCAGCCACCGTTTAATTTTAAAATGCATGCAATATAGCAAAAGGTACACCAGAGATTTCACGTATCCACTGCTTTTATTGCAAATGCGTGTACCCATTAATAAGGAACAGACTCAAATTACTGTTAAGATGTGCCTGTGTTTAATTGGACTTAGGAACCGCAGGAACGTCCACTGGCACGCACTCAGAGTCCGCACCACCTGAGCAGCCAGAGCCCATTCAGTCCAGCGTCTCCCGTGTCTCTAATGTTCCCCCAGTGCTGAAGCCCCGTCCATCTGGCCGTGTCTTGACGCATGCTGTTCTGGAGTCACAACAACAAATTGTTAGGGCCATTGAAGAAATGAACAGTCACCTTAAAAATGTCACTGACGCACTCACAGAAATAAGCCATTCATTAAAAGAATTGGTCAAAAAATGAACTTTGTGTCTGAGTACCATTTATATTGTCGCAATTACACGTTGACGGGCCTGAATGGCTTGTTGATTGTGCTGCACATATACTGGTCCTGGGTCAGGGTCATCTGGCGGTGCCCCCACCTCACCAAGGGGTATGCCATGCCTGTGCGCGACATTGTGCAGCACTCCACAGGCCAGTATGATGCGGCAAACCTTGTCAGGGCGGTATAACAGCATCCCCCCGGTCCTGTCAAGGCAGCGCCACCGACATTTCAGCTGCTATGTTTTTATTCAAGCAATCATTGACATGGTAATGTACCAATAGTATTTGAGAAAATATGAAAAAACGGACCCCTTTGGCGCTGTACGTTACATCGTGACGAGTCATGACGTAACATACAGCAAGCACTATGCAACTCATTGTGTGCCTTACAGCGTCTTTCCACCAGGGGTAGCGCTTCTCTCGCAGATTTAAAATCATGCTTAACCATATACACTTGTAAGAAAAGTTCATTATTCATGATCTTCGTTTAAATTAGTATTAATATTATTATGGATAATATTAAACACATTTTTCATGAGTAGGGTGCTAATATCAATGTGGTCATCAATAACACAAACACTGAATCAATCGATAATGAATTGCATGAGACTTTGATGTGCAGAAAAAAAGTATACCACTGCGCCAACCTCTGATCTGCATTTACACAAGCAAACCCGTCACCTGGTATTTACGAGTGCTGTGTGTTCAATAATTGAACTGTGAAATCTCATGTGTGCAATAACGCATGTCCTAAATTCTCACATGTGCTATCTATTCAACTCGTTTGCGAATGACATGCTCTAACCCAAAATGAGATGCGACATTCCTGCGTGCTTCTCTTTCTGCTCGGTGAAGAAAATGAACGACTAAAAGACCAAAGTGCACAGCCAGTTCGGTGACCTTTTACAGCATGTCACCAAACTGCAATAGTTATGGATTATGGAATGTTTTTGGACCATTGGCTTCCCTATAAACAGGTTCTGACAGGAGGCACGACGAGAACGCTGATCCAATGCCTCCCCAAAAAACGGATTGTAATAAAAAAAAGTTTTGTAATAAATAACTGATTGTAATAGAAAAACTGATTGGAATGAATCTATTGGAATAACTGATAGGAATAAAACAATTGATTGGAATAAAATCATCAAGGTCAATAAAAACATATTGCTTGTACAAAAAAACTATTTACAAAACGTTCCAAGTGTGTGTGTGGGGGGGAGTCTTCTCTCTACAGCCCCTGGCTAAGGCTGCACATGGGACAGTACCAGTCACCGTCTGGCACCGCCTCCAACTCCAGGCACTGGAGATGGAACCAGAGCTGACAGAACTCATACTGCACCCACTCGTCAATGTCGTCCTCATCAATCGGTGCCTCGACGTTGTGGCAGATGGCACAGTGCCCCCCAGCGAGGTCTGTTACCTGCACCTCAGCCTAGCGTTTCCTGTTCTCCTCTCTCTTCCTTTGCAACTCCTCCTTCTTCCTCTGCAGATCCTCCCTCTTCTTGCGCAGTTCCTCCTGCCTCCTCTGCTTAGCCTCCTCCTTGTCCTGCTGGATGAGCATTTCATTGAAGTCATCAGCGGTGATGACCTGAGCTGGCAGGGGAAGTCTGCGCCTCACGGTAGGCTGCTGCTGCTGACCAAACTTGTTTGCCAAGATGATGGGCATATAGGTATTTGCCAGCTTCACTGAGACAATGCCTGCAGCCACCAGCGGGTTGGTTGGAGTGACCTGCTAGCAGGTGGGACAGCACACAGGGGATGGGGTTGCTGCTACTGGAATTGCGGTGGTCTCTTCTATGGGGACTGCGGTGGGGGTCGCAGTGTTCACTGCGGTGGGGGCTGCTGTAGGAGCTGCCGGGGTCACTGATGTGGGGGCAGTGGTGGGGGCCTTCCTGAACCCACCCTTGATGTTTTCACTGCTCACCGCCTTGGGGTAGGCCTGGTGCAGCATGGCAGAGAAGTGTTTCTTGCCGATGACAACATGCACCCGCACCGGGCCCAGGCGTGCCGCGTTGGTGGTGAAGACCGACTTCAGGGGGCCGAAGACACTGATGTCCAGTGTGCTGGCAGTAACACCACCTCCACCATGTTCTCTCGGCAGAACCTGACCAACTCCCTGGATGCATGCGTCTCGTGCTGATCCATTATGAGGAGAAGGGGCCTCTCAGCAGGGGCATGCTTCACAAAGAAGGCCAGCCACTTCACTAAGAGCTCCCTGTCCATATAGCCCTTGGGGGAGACTCCATAAAGAAGGTCCTTGGGTCCCTCCAGGGAGTAGGCAGTACTGGGGAGGCAGTGGGGTAAGATGATAAACGGGGGGATACTCTCACCCGCTGCACTCATGCAAGCATGCACGGTGATGTTATCCTTGGTGGTGTTCTGCTGCTGATAAACATGCTTTCTGCCTTTTTGCACCAGCACCCGCACCCTGGACTTGTCCCCGAACCCAGTCTCATCACAGTTAAAGATGAGGTGTGACTTTTTTTCAAACCCGTACTTCTTGAAGATAGGCTTGTAGATGTCGAAGACACCCTTGATTGCCACAGGAGTTGCCCCATGCACCTGGCCCGCTCCAAGGTGTCCGGGATCCTGCTGGACAGTTCAGGGTGGCGAGCCCTGAATCTCGACCACCAGTTGTCACTTAGACCCTACTCTCCTTGAGGATCTCGAGAGCAAGGTGCTTGATGACTGTCCTGTGGAGAGGGAAGGCATGGTTGGCCATCCACAGGATATAGGATACCAGCTGGGCCCTGGGGTGATTGCAAGGTTGGGGTGAGGGGCATTGGCATATTTATTTTTCTTATAGTCCTGGAGAGTGGTTGGTGTGAGGTATCCCGATCTCACGAGCCACCTACCTCAGGCTCCTTCCTCCCTGCCTTACCTCCTCGACAGCAGCCTGTAGCTGTTCGGGAGTGTAGCGGCGCCGTTTATTGCGCTCTTGTTGGGCCTTCCTGTCAAAATAAAATGAAATGAGTTGGAGTTTTTTTTTTTTTATGCAACATAATTTCCAACACAACATTATTGCATATGTCATGGAAAAAGCAGGTGTTCATAAATGTTTGTACACTCACTGTATATGATGGAGTGAGAGGACAGAGGTGAGTTGGTGTTACAAATGTTTTTATATTTATTTTTTACATTACTAAAGCTATGTAATTCATACAATTATTGATCTCGTGCTATTGGAAGTAATAATATTAACCCTAATCATTCTCATGCTTTGTTCATTAACATTACAGTGCATTCAGAAAGTATTCAGACCCCTTGACTTTTTCCACATTTTGTTATGTTACAGCCTTATTAAAACATTTATCAAATAATTTTTTCCCCTGATCAATCTACACACAATACCCCATAATGACAAAGCAAAAACAGGTTTCTATAAATGTTTACAAATGTATACAACATTTAAAACGGAAATGTCACATTTACATAAGTATTCAGACCCTTTACTCAGTACTTTGTTGAAGCACCTTCTCTGCAGATCCTCTCAAGCTTTGTCTGGTTGGATGGGGAGTGTCGCTGAACAGCTATTTTCAGGTGTTCGATTGGGTTCAAGTCCGGGCTCTGGCTGGGCCACTCAAGGACATTCAGAGACTCCTGCATTGTCTTGGCTATGTACTAAGGGTCGTGGTACTGTTGGTAGGTGAAACTTCACCACAGTCTGAGGTTCTGAGCTCTCTTGAGCAGGTTTTCATCAAGGATCTCTCTGTACTTTGCTCCGTTAATCTTTCCCTCTATACTAGTCTCCCAGTCCCTGCCGCTGAAAAACATCCCCACAGAATGATGCTGCCACCACCATGCGAGGCCTAGTATCAAAGTTAGTCTGCAATCAGGGTTAGGAATTTATTTATATTAAGATTTGGTCCAGTAACACTGGGGGATGTTCCTGAGTAGCTGATTTACAGTTTTGACTTAAATCTGCTTGAAAATGTGGCAAGACTGAAAATGGTTTTCTAGCAATGATCAACAACCAATTTGACATAGCTTGAAGAATTTTGAAAGGAATAATGGCCAAATGTTGCACAATCCAGGTGTTGAAAGGTCTTAGAGACTTACCCAGAAAGACTCGCAGCTGTAATCGCTGCCAAAGGTGCTTCTGCAAAGTATTGACTCAGGGGTGTGAATTAGGGTTGAATGGTGGGAACCCGGTTACCGAGAATTACTGCCCAAAACCACTCCCTTTTCCAGGGATAAATAACTGCGAGAAACCAGTAAATTATTATAAATTATTTATAAGAACAGCATGACGTGAAATGGAACTGTTAAATTATATGCAATGTCTAAATCTGGCTGCTCTACGGCCTCTGCATGACAAATCAATGCTCAGGGTGGGGACAGACAGCCCATCTCGTTATGAAGTGCGGTTCAAAATGCATGTAGACCTATCATCTCATCATGGTAACTTTTTTTCTTGTAACAGGTAGGCCTACATTTGCTGCAGAATAGCCTATGCTACAGTAATATAAAGACCGAATGCGCGTCTAATTTACCATTATAAACTGGGTGGTTCGATCCCTGAATGCTGATTGGCTGACAGCTGTGGGTATGACAAAACATGTAATTTTGCTGCTCTAATTATGTTGGTAACCAGGTTATAATAGCAATAAGGCACCTCGGGGGTTTGAGGGATATGGCCAATATACCATGGCTAACAGGTGTATCCAGGCACTCCGTGTTGCGTCGTGCGTAAGAACAGCCCTTAGCCGTGGTATATTGGTCATATACTACACCCCCTCGTGCCTTATTGCTTAAATAGACTATTCTAAGAGGGACGCAAGCTGAATGTTAAATACAATAGCCAATAGAACTCACGAACGCGAAGAGCGAACGCGCAATGGCAGTAGGCTATAGCAGTTATTTATTCAGACCCATAACCATTAAATCTTTGTGAAGAGAAGTGAAAGCCTTCTGCATCTAATTCTAGTCCCATATTATTCAAATATGTCAATAGAATGATGAAGATAAGGACAACGAAACGTATTTAATTTAACTGTTGAAAGCGAGGAAGGAATGAAGCAACAGTAGAGAGAGAAAGAAAGAGGAGGTAGGCTAATAACATTAGGGGAAATATGTTATATTTGAGATTCTTGAAAGTAGCCACCCTTTGCCTTGATAACAGCTTTGCACACTCTTGGCATTCTCTCAACCATCTTCATGAGGTAGTCACCTGGAATGAATTTCAAATAACAGGTGTGCCTTGTTAAAAGTTAATTTGAAGAATTTCCTTCCTTCTTAATGCGTTTGGCCAATCAGTTGTGTTGTGGCAAGGTAGTGGTGGTATACAGAAGATAGCCCTATTTGGTAAAAGACCAAGTCCATATTATGGCAAGAACAGCTCAAATAAGCAAAGAGAAATTACAGTCCATCATTACTTTAAGACATGAAGGTCAGTCAATCCGGAACATTTCAAAGGTGTTGAACATTTCTTCAAATGCAGTCGCAAAAACCATCAAGCGCTATGATGAAACTGGCTCTCATGTGGACCGTCACAGGAAAGGAAGACCCAGAGTTACCTCTGCTGCAGAGTGTAAATTCATTAGAGTTAACTGCACCTCAGATTGCAGCCCAAATAAATGCTTCACAGAGTGCAAGTAACAGACACATCTCAACATCAACTGTTCAGAGGAGACTACATAAATCAGGCCTTCATGGTCGAATTGCTGCAAAGAAACCACTACTAAAGGACACCAATAAGAAGAAGAGACTTGCTTGGGCCAAGAAACATGAGCAATGGACATTAGACCGGTGGAAATCTGTCCTTTGGTCTGATGAGTCCAAATGTGAGATTTTTGGTTCCAACCGCCGTGTCTTTATGAGACGCAGAGTAGGTGAACGGATGATCTCTGCATGTGTGGTTCCCACTGTGAAGCATGGAGGAGGAGGTGTTATGGTGTGGGAATGCTTTACTGGTGACACTGTCAGTGATTTATTTAGAATTCAAGGCACACTTAACCAGCATGGCTACCACAGCATTCTGCAGCGATACGCAATCTGTTTTGCGCTTAGTGGGACTATCATTTGTTTTTCAAAAGGACAATGACCAAAAACACACCTCCAGGCTGTGTAAGGGCTATTTGACCAAGGAGAGTGATGGAGTGCTGCATCAGATGACCTGGCCTCCACAATCACCCGACCTCAACCCAGTTGAGATGGTTTGGGATGAGTTGGACCGCAGAGTGAAGGAAAAGCAGCATATGTTGGATTCTCCTTCAAGACTGTTGGAAAAGCATTCCTCATGAAGCTGGTTGAGAGAATGCCAAGAGTGTGCAAAGCTGTCATCAAGGCAAAGGGTGGCTACTTTCAAGAATCTCAAATATAACATATATTTTGATTTGTTTAACACTTTTTTGGTTACAACATGATTCCATATGTGTTATTTCATAGTGTTGATGTCTTCACTATTATTCTACAATGTAGAAAATAGTAAAAATAAAGAAACACCCTTGAATGTGTAGGTGTGTCCAAACTTTTGACTGGTACTGTATGTGTCAGCCTACTAATTATACAAATAGGCCCTATTATATTTCTAAATTAAAATCTTATACTTGTAACTTTGTAGGCCACATGTGCTGCACCAGAATCACATGTTCTCCCTGCTTTATCATGGTTTGAACGATGTGCGTAATTCCAGTCCGTATAATACAATACAGTACAGTAATACAGTTCACACTCAAGAATATTAGCCTAATGGAACTAATTTCATTTATTTACCCAAGAGAGCATATAGCTAGCTATATCTATGGGCTTTTATGTTTTCTGTTGTGCATAATGTGCAGTCGCCTATATCATGTGTATTGGCTAAAGGCACAATCATTTGGGCTTTTTTGGGCTTATTAAATGTTTTTAATGTAGGGCTCAGGTAGCATCAGGCTTGAATTTTCAATCAAAGCTCTAATCAAATACATTAAAATTTTAGTCATTTAGCAGACGCTCTTATCCAGAGCGACTTACAGTTAGTGAGTGCATTAATTTTTTTTTTTATACTGGAATCGAACCCACAACCCTGGCGTTGCAAATGCCATGCTCTACCAACTGAGCTACATCCCTGCCGGCCATTCCCTCCCCTACCCTGGACGACACTAGGCCAATTGTGCGAGGCCTTCCTAATTGACCTGGCCCAGGTATCCTGGATGGATATAGATCTCATTCCGTCAGTAGAGGATGCCTGGTTGTTCCTTAAAAGTAATTTCCTCTCAATCTTAAATAAACATGCCCCATTCAAAAAATACAGAACTAAGAACCGATATAGCCCCTGGTTCTCCTCAGACTTGACTGCCCTTGACCAGCACAAAAACATCCTGTGGCGTACAGCATTAGCATCAAATAGCCCCCGCGATATGCAACTTTTCAGGGAAGTTAGGAACCAATATACACAAGCAGTCAGGAAAGCAAAGGCTAACTTTTTCAAACAGAAATTTGCATCCTGTAGCACTAACTCCAAAAAGTTTTGGGACACTGTAAAGTCCATGGAGAATAAGAGCACTTCCTCCCAGCTGCCCACTGCACTGAGGCTAGGAAACACTATCACCACCGATAAATCTACAATAATCGGAGAATTTCAACAAGCATTTTGCTACAGCTGGCCATGCTTTCCATCTGGCTACCACTAACCCGGCCACCAACTCTGCACCCTCTGCTGCAACTTGCCCATGCCCCCCGCTTCTCCTTCACACAAATTCAGACAGCTGATGTTTTGAAAGCGCTGCAAAATCTGGACCCCTACAAATCAGCTGGGCTAGACAATCTGGACCCTTTCTTTCTAAAACTAGCCGTCGAAATTGTCGCTACCCCTATTACTAGTCTGTTCAACCTCTCTTTCATAACGTCTGAGATCCCCAGAGATTGGAAAGCTGCCGCGGTCATCCCCCTCTTCAAAGGGGGTGACACTCTAGATCCAAATTGCTACAGACCTATATCCATCCTGCCCTGCCTTTCGAAAGTATTCGAAAGCCAAGTTAACAAACAGATAATTGACCATTTCGAATACCACCGTACCTTCTCCGCTATGCAATCCGGTTTCCGAGCTGGTCACGGGTGCACTTCAGCCACGCTCAAGGTCCTAAACGATATTATAACCGCGATTGATAATAGACAGTACTGTGCAGCCGTCTTCATCGACCTGGCCAAGGCTTTCGACTCTGTCAACCACCACATTCTTATTGGCAGACTAAATAGCCTTGGTTTCTCAAATGACTGCCTCGCCTGGTTCACCAACTACTTCTCAGATAGAGTTCAGTGTGTCAAATCGGAGGGCCTGTTGTCTGGACCTATGGCAGTCTCTATGGGGGGTGCCACAGGGTTCAATTCTTGGGCCGACACTTTTCTCCGTGTATATCAATGATGTCGCTCTTGCTGCTGGTGACTCTCAGATCCACCCTCTACGCAGACGACACCATTTTGTATACATCTGGCCCTTCATTGGACACTGTGTTAACAAACCTCCATACGAGCTTCAATGCCATACAACAATCCTTCAGTAGCCTCCAACTGCTCTTAAACACTAGTAAAACTAAATGCATGCTTTTCAATCGAACGCTGCTGGCACCCGCCCACCCGACTAGAATCACCACTCTCGACGGGTCTGACCTAGAGTATGTGGACAACTACAAATACCTAGGTGTCTGGTTAGACTGTAAACTCAACTTCCAGACTCACATAAAGAATCTCCAATCCAAAGTTAAATCTAGAATCGGCTTCCTATTTCGCAACAAAGCCTCCTTCACTCATGCTGCCAAACATGCCCTCGTAAACTGACTATCCTACCGATCCTTGACTTCGGCGATGTCATTTACAAAATAGCCTCCAACACTCTACTCAGCAAATTGGATGTAGTCTATCACAGTGCCATCCGTTTTGTCTCCAAAGCCCCTTACACTACCCACCACTGTGACCTGTACGCTCTTGTTGGCTGGTCCTCACTACATGTTCGTCGGTCAAACCCACTGGCTCCAGGCCATCTATAAATCACTGCTAGGCAAATCCCCGCCTTATCTTAGCTCATTGGTCACCATAGCAGCACCCACCCGTAGTCTGCGCTCCAGCAGGTATATCTCACTGGTCATTCCCAAAGCCAACACCTCCTTTGGCCGCCATTCCTTCCAGTTCTCTGCTGCCAATGACTGGAACGAATTGCAAAAATCTCTGAAGCTGGAGACTCTTATCTCCCTCAATAACTTTAAGCATCAGTTGTCAGAGCACCTTACCGATCACTGCACCTGTACACAGCCCATCTGAAATTAGCCCACCCAACTACCTCATCCCTATATTGTTATTTATTTTGCTCATTTGCACCCCAGTATCTCTATTTGCACATAATCTCTTGCACATCTAGCATTCCAGTGTTAATACTATTGTAATTATTCTGCACTATAGCCTATTTATTGCCTTACCTCCATAACTTGCTACATTTGCACACACTGTATATATATTTTCTGTTGTATTTCTGACTTTATGTTTTTTACCCCATATGTAACTCTGTGTTGTTGTTTTATTGCACTAGTAATTAATTAATTAATTAATTAATTAACTTATTTAGCAGACGCTCTTATCCAGAGCGACTTACAGGAGCAATTAGGGTTAAGTGCCTTGCTCAAGGGCACATCGACAGATTTTTCACCTAGTCGGCTCGGGGATTAGAACCAGCGACCTTTCGGTTACTGGCACAACGCTCTTACCCACTAAGCTACCTGCCGCCCCCCGCTACTATGCTTTATCTTGGCCAGGTCGCAGTTGTAAATGAGAACCTGTTCTCAACTGGCTTACCTGGTTAAATAAAGGTGAAATAAAAATAAAATAAAATACCCGGGAGAAAAGTGATTTATTCTCAAGATGGAACATTTGTAAAATGCCGGGAAAATATTCAACCCTTACGAGCCTCCTAGGTTTTGTATTGAAGTCAATGTACCCAGAGGAGGACGGAAACTAGCTGTCTTCCGGCTATACCATGGTGCTACCCTACAGAGCACTGTTGAGGCTACTGTAGATACTTCATTGCAAAACAGTGTGTTTTAATCAATTATTTGGTGACATGAATATATTTTGTATAGTTTTATCTAAAAAGGATAACTTTTTTTATGTTTCACTATTTAAATTTTTCTGAAATTCACTGAGGATGGTCCACCCATTCCTCCCCTGAGGAGCCTCCACTGCTAGGGTATTTGTTGAGGGTATTTGTTGATGTGAAAATGTTTTTATTTTGTCTGCTGCGCTCAAGAATATCACAGAAGTCTTCCAAGACCACAGTCGGCGCTGTTTCTCATGATTCCGCAGTCGCTCGAGCTTGACACCTTTCTGGTGTGAGGATTTACTTGACACATCATTGGCTGTAAATATTAGATAACAAAATTGTTGAGCAAATGTTTTTTGCTTACAAATAGGACACACCGTTCATGTCATGTAGCCTTTTATATATCTTTCAAGTTTGCCATTTAATTGTTGTCGCCTTTGCAGCAACATAATGTATTGTCAATCAGACGTTTTTATACTAGCATGCACAAACGAGTATTCTGCCAGCAGCACAAGGGATGATGGCAATATGTATGGAAATGAGGAAACCTTCAAAATAAAAGCCAGCATTTCTAAACTTTGAAATGTGGATAACTCGTTCAAAAGATAAAACTTCAAAATGTTCTCTACACCCCATGCCAAAATGATTGCTTAGGGCCCCCAAAAGGCTAGAGCTGTCCCTGACTGTCCCCCTCAAAAACGAACCATAGAAAATGGCGCCGGAGGAGATGGCAGCCTTTTTTATGGGCTCCTAACCAATTGTGCTATTGTGTGTGTTTTTATGACTTATTTTGTACATACTGTTTCTGCCACCGTCTCTTATGACCGAAAAAGGCTTCTGGATATCAGAACAGCGATTACTCACCTCGTACTGGACGAATAATTTTTATTTAATGAGTCGGACGCAAAGGATTTTCTTAAGACACCCAACCAGGCCCAAATCCCCGTCTCTCACATGAGAAAGAGACAGAGATATCGGGGCCTCTACCATCAGTCCTACTAGCCAACTTTCAATCATTGGATAACAAAATAGACTAACTAAGATCACGGATATCCTACCAACGGGACATTAAAAATGATAATATCTTATGTTTCACCGAGTTGTGGCTGAACGACGACATGGATAACATACAGCTGGCGGGATATACGCTGCATCGGCAAGATAGAACAGCTACCTCCGGTAAGACAAGGGGTGGCAGTCTGTGTATATTTGTAAACAACAGCTGGTGCACAAAATCTAATATTAAGGAAGACTCAAGGTTTTGCTCGCCTGAGGTAGAGTATCTCATGATAAGCTGTAGACCACACTATTTACCAAGAGAGTTTTCATCTATATTTTTCGTAGCTGTCTATTTACCACCACAAACCGATGCTGGCACTAAGACAGCACTCAATGTGCTGAATAAGGCCACAAGCAAACAGGAAAACACTTATCCAGAGGCGGAGCTCCTAGTGGCCAGGGACATTAATGCAGGGAAACTTAAATCAGTTTTTCCCTAATTTCTACCAGCATGTTAAATGTGCAACCGAAGGAAAAAAAACTCTAGACCACTTTACTCCACACACAGAGACGCGTACAAAGCTCTCCCTTGCCCTCCATTTGGCAAATCTGACTATAACTCTATCCTCCTGGTTCCTGCTTACAAGCAAAAACTAAAGCAGGAAGCACCAGTGACTCACTCGGTCAATAAAGAAGTGGTCAGATGATGCAGATGCTAAGCTACAGAACTGTTTTGCTAGCACAGACTGGAATATGTTCCGGGATTCTTCCAATGGCATTGAGGAGTACACCACATCAGTCACTGGCTTCATCAATAAGTGCATCGATGACGTCGTCCCCACGGTGACCGTACGTACATACCCCAACCAGAAGCCATGGATTACAGGCAACATCCGCACTGAGCTAAAGGGTAGAGCTGCCGCTTTCAAGGAGCGGAACTCTAACCCGGACACTTATAAGAAATCCCGCTATGCCCTCCGACAAATCATCAAACAGGCAAAGCGTCAATACAGGACTAAGATTGACTCGTACTACCCCGGCTCCAACCCTCGTCGGATGTGGCAGGGCTTGCAAACTATTACAGACTACAAAGGGAAGCACAGCCGCGAGCTACCCAGTGACACGAGCCTACCAGACGAGCTAAATTACTTCTATGCTCGCTTCGAGGCAAGCAACACTGAAGCATGCATGAGAGCATCAGCCGATGTGAGTAAGACCATTAAACAGGTCAACATTCACAAGGCCGCAGGGCCAGACGGATTACCAGGACGTGTACTCCGAGCATGCACTGACCAACTGGCAAGTGTCTTCACTGACTGAGTCTGTAATACCAACATGTTTCAAGCAGACCACCATAGTTCCTGTGCCCAAGAACCCTAAGGTAACCTGCCTAAATGACTACCGACCCATAGCACTCATGTCTGTAGCCATGAAGTGCTTTGAAAGGCTGGTGACCGTAGACCCACTCTAATTTGTATACCGCCCCAACAGATCTATTGCACTCCACACTGCCCTTTCCCACCTGGACAAAAGGAACACCTACGTGAGAATGCTATTCATTGACTACAGCTCAGCGTTGAACACCATAGTGCCCTCAAAGCTCATCACTAAGCTAAGGGCCCTTGGACTAAACACCTCCCTTTGCAACTGGATCCTGGACTTCCTGACGGGCCACCCCCAGGTGGTAAGGGTAGGTAACAACACATCTGCCACGCTGATCCTCAACACGGGGGCCCCTCAGGGGTGCGTGCTCAGTCCCCTCCTGTACTCCCTGTTCACTCATAACTGCATGGCCAGGCACGACTCCAACACCATCATTAAGTTTGCAGACGACACAACAGTGGTAGGCCTGATCACCGACAATGATGAGACAGCCTAAAGGGAGGAGGTCAGAGACCTGCCATGTGGTGCCAGGATAACAACCTCTCCCTCAACGTGATCAAGACAAAGGAGATGATTGTGGACTACAGGAAAAAGAAGAGGACCGAGCACGCCCCCATTCTCATCGACGGGGCTGTAGTGGAGCAGGTTGAGAGCTTCATGTTCCTTGGTGTCCACATCACCAACAAACTGTCATGGTCCAAACCAAGACAGTCGTGAAGAGGGCACGACAAAGCTTATTCCCCTTCAGGAGACTGAAAAGATTTGGTAAGGGTCCTCAGATCCTCAGAAAGTTCTACAGCTGCACCATCGAGAGCATCCTGACTGGTTGCATCACTGCCTGGTATGGCAACTGCTCAGCCTCCGACTGCAAGTGCATACGGCCCAGTACATCACTGGGGCCAAGCTTCCTGCCATCCAGGACTTCTATACCAGGTGGTGTCAGAGGAAGGCCCTAAAATGTGTCAAAGACTCCAGCCACCCTAGTCATAGACTGTTCTCTCTGCTACCGCACGGCAAGTGGTACCGGAGCGCCAAGTCTAGGTCCAAAAGGCTTCTTAACAGCTTCTACTACTAAACCATAAGACTCCTGAACAGCTAATCAAATGGCTACCTGGACTATTTGCGTTGTCCCCCCCCCCCCCCTCTTTTACGCTACTGCTACTCTCTGTTTATTATCTATGCATAGTCACTTTAACTGTACCTACATGTACATATTACCTCAATTACCTCGACTAACCATTGACTCTGTACCGGTACCCCTTGTATATTTTTTACTAAGCTATTTTTTACTTAACACTTCATTTTCTTAAAACTGCATTGTTGGTTAAGAGCTCGTTAGTAAGCATTTCACTGTAAGGTCTACACCTGTTGTATTCGGCACATGTGACAAATACAATTTGATTTGATTTTACCTGGTTAGTAGAGACCCTATTGAGTATTTCCCACCCCACTTTAGCTGAGACAGGTAGAAAAGTTCTCGCTCTACAAGCAAATATGTATCCCATGTACAGTCTATTACAGTGTATTGTATTGGGGGCTGTGGAAGGAGTGGAGAACTAAATGCTGCTGGATATGTATGACACAGTCCCCTCCAAACGACACATATTTGGTTAGTAGAGACCCGACTGAATATTTCTCACCCCAGTTTATATGAGACAGGTAGTAAAGTATTTTCTCTACAACCCAAAAAGTATGGTGGAGTAAGGAGTCACAGCACTCTGTATTAAACCTGTTGCCCAGCACAAGAAACCAATTTAAGTTTTGTAGACTCTTGAGTAATTCCAATAACATATATTTGTATTTTATTAAAAGTGTATTTCTTTAATTATAGCCTACACCAGGGATTTCTAAACTTTTTCACTCTGGCCCCCCTTCCAGCATTGGGGAACATCCCATGCCCCACGTCTATTTCTATGGGCACCAGCATTGTTCATAACACAAACTGTTCACACCCCTCTTGTTGGTGGAGAGAATTTTGCATGTTTAAAGCTTATTTCCTGCAATTCTACACATTTTGTTATGGGTGCCATGAAAATGTAGCCGTTTTAAAGCTCATTTTCTTGCATTTCTATATAGTTTGCCATGTCTAATGTGTATTCATGTGATATTTGAGGACACATAGCTTAAATTAATAAACTTTAGCTGACATGGGCTAGTTGATCTGGACATTTCTGACAGGTTCTAAATACAGTGGGGGAAAAAAGTTTTTAGTCAGCCACCAATTGTGCAAGTTCTCCCACTTAAAAAAATGAGAGAGGCCTGTAATTTTCATCATAGGTACACGTCAACTATGACAGACAAATTGAGAATTTTCTTTCCAGAAAATCACATTGTATGATTTTTAATGAATTTATTTGCAAATTATGGTGGAAAATAAGTATTTGGTCACCTACAAACAAGCAAGATTTCTGGCTCTCACAGACCTGTAACTTCTTATTTTAAGAGGCTCCTCTGTCCTCCACTCGTTACCTGTATTAATGGCACCTGTTTGAACTTGTTATCAGTATAAAAGACACCTGTCCACAACCTCAAACAGTCACACTCCAAACTCCACTATGGCCAAGACCAAAGAGCTGTCAAAGGACACCAGAAACAAAATTGTAGACCTGCACCAGGCTGGGAAGACTGACTCTGCAATAGGTAAGCAGCTTGGTTTGAAGAAATCAACTGTGGGAGCAATTATTAGGAAATGGAAGACATACAAGACCACTGATAATCTCCCTCGATCTGGGGCTCCACGCAAGATCTCACCCCGTGGGGTCAAAATGATCACAAGAACAGTGAGCAAAAATCTCAGAACCACACGGGGGGACCTAGTGAATGACCTGCAGAGAGCTGGGACCAAAGTAACAAAGCCTACCATCAGTAACACACTACGCCGCCAGGGACTCAAATCCTGCAGTATCAGACGTGTCCCCCTGCTTAAGCCAGTACATGTCCAGGCCCGTCTGAAGTTTGCTAGAGTGCATTTGGATGATCCAGAAGAGGATTGGGAGAATGTCATATGGTCAGATGAAACCAAAATATAACTTTTTGGTAAAAACTCAACTCGTCGTGTTTGGAGGACAAAGAATGCTGAGTTGCATCCAAAGAACACCATACCTACTGTGAAGCATGGGGGTGGAAACATCATGCTTTGGGGCTGTTTTTCTGCAAAGGGTCCAGGACGACTGATCCGTGTAAAGGAAAGAATGAATGGGGCCATGTATCGTGAGATTTTGAGTGAAAACCTCCTTCCATCAGCAAGGGCATTGAAGATGAAACGTGGCTGGGTCTTTCAGCATGACAATGATCCCAAACACACCGCCCGGGCAACGAAGGAGTGGCTTCGTAGAAGCATTTCAAGGTCCTGGAGTGGCCTAGTCAGTCTCCAGATCTCAACCCCATAGAAAATCTTTGGAGGGAGTTGAAAGTCCGTGTTGCCCAGCGACAGCCCCAAAACATCACTGCTCTAGAGGAGATCTGCATGGAGGAATGGGCCAAAATACCAGCAACAGTGTGTGAAAACCTTGTGAAGACTTACAGAAAACATTTGACCTGTGTCATTGCCAACAAAGGGTATATAACAAAGTATTGAGAAACTTTTGTTATTGACCAAATACTTATTTTCCACTATAATTTGCAAATAAATTCATTAAAAATCCTACAATGTGATTTTCTAGATTTTTTTCTCTCATTTTGTCTGTCATAGTTTACGTGTACCTATGATGAAATTACAGGCCTCTCTCATCTTTTTAAGTGGGAGAACTTGCACAATTGGTGGCTGACTAAATACTTTTCCCCCCCACTGTAGCTCTCTAAGGCATGCAATGACTAACATGACAAGAGGAACTGATGATGCATATATTTGAGTTGTTTGCTCTATAACCCATTAATTCATACGCCACCGTGATATACAATAAGGCATTGACAACAAATGGACAACAGTCACACAGTGGTGGAAAAAATTGAACTACACATACATTTGTTTCATCACAAAACCAGAGAGCAACATCTGTCCTGTGAAGTCCACAAAGCAAATATTGCCTGTAACAAACAGTTATATGAGGCATGGTCAAGCAAGTTAACGTTTTTGACAGTTTAATAAATAACTACTGATTTAGAACCACGGAGTTACCGCAAGTCAGCACAAAGACAACGGGAGCACTGCCTCCGCTGTTCCAGCACCATTTCAACTTAAACATTTAAACATAATCAAATCAACAAGGCTATATATGCTTAGCTAGTTTAATACACTGAAAACAAACTTAAAGATACCAAAAACAATTTAGTCCAATCAATGTTGCTAAATATTATGTGGCTGTCCATGATACTGATCTCTGTGTGTGTGCTTTTAGTTTTGGTTTTCATAGGCTACCTAGCTAAAATGCTTGCTAGCCTAACTTCCTTGCATAGGCATCAATGAACCAGCTAAGTTAGCTAGCTAGTTAACGTGAGCTTACTAGGCTACATCTAGGATACATATTGAACTTCAATCGTCTCAGGCCAGGGGCACAATATATTAATTTATAGTTAGATCAGAATCGCCATCGTAATCATTGGCCTGTACAGAGAATTTTGTCAAAACCACATGTCCAAATCTCCATCTCCATCCATGGTTTAGGAAAAGGCCGATTTAACAAGCTAGCTACTGCAAGACATCAACACAAGCAAGCAGACCTAAAACGGGCACGTTTTTCTGACAATTATGATGTTTTTCTCAGGATGTAATTTAATTGGTGTGAAGCCAAATCCAAACTGGCCTCCCTTGGGGGGCATTTTGCTGCGGCAGGACAACCCACTGTTGAGCTCAGTTCAACGCTGATTGGCTAATTATTTTATAATTGTTTTATCAAGGGAGGCCAAATGCTTGCTGGCATCAATCAATCAAATGCTACAGCGGCAACATGTCATACTCTTTTGTTACAGACAGTATCAGATACATGGGCTACACATACTGAGACAGAGGGGCGCTGTTTCCCTCATTCAGATGATTTCTCCGGTGAGATTCAGCCACTTGCGAATTGATGGAAAATTATGAAAACACAGAGAGACGAAAGATTATTTCATAATTGTAATTTTTTTATTGGTCAAATATTTGGGGAAGCCTGGGTTCCCTTGGCATCCATGAATACACACCATTGACTGCACTAGAGTGCATGTCTTGCAGGGGGACTTTTATTTTGAGAAAATCTGCGATCGTGTAGGCAGCATACTATCTTGCTGCTAGGAGAACGGTAATCATGCGCAGCTAGCTGTTTAGCGAGCTCGAGTTGTCCAGAGGCGAGTTTCTCAAAACAGGGCACTTGTTTTTAAACGTTGGCGTTATTCTTTTTTCATTCTACTTGTAGCGTGTCACCTGTCCCCAATGGGGTTCAATAAGACGTACATCAGTATCGGGTATGCCTCTTTTGGCATGCTTATGGGATTCTCAGCGTTTCTCGTGTGGAACATCGCGTACAACCAACCATGGACAGCTGCAATGGGAGGATTATCAGGTAAAAACAAGTATTAGCCAGAATGTAAACAATTATTTATTTTGTGGGTGAGGTTGCGGACAATATGTAACAGTATATAATGCAATATTTTCAGGATTTACCTGTCCATCTGACTACATCTGAGCTGAATATTGCCACAGTAGGCTACCCCATCTCTTACAGTGCACGAGTTTAGATTGACAAATAGTCAGAAGCCCACACTTTATTTAGCCTTTTCAAATTTCTAAATGTTATAGCTAAAGTCCTAAACGTTTTACCCCAGGTATTCTAGAAAGTTGGACTGTTCAACTTCACTTGAGCAGAGAATAGCTACATATCTATACACCAAGCTAGCTCCTACATGATCTCTATGCAACTTTGGCAACAAAAAAAAGTAGTAACATTGCATTACATAGGTCTTATACATGTACATGTTAGTCATTTAGCAGACGCTCATGAATATCTAGGATAACTTTATTACCCAGTAAAAAATAAATAGATGTATATCCAGCACTGTCTACTTAAGTGTTTCCCAAATATTTTCAGCTTCATGCATTTTATATTTTCTGCCTGGTTAACCTGGAATTCTGGATCTTCCGGATGCTTAAACCACACTGGCCAAAAAACAGTCAGGTGTCAACGCAAACTGTGTGTTATTTCTGCTTACACTGTTTGGGACTGAACACTTTTGATAAATCTCCTCCGATTAATTTAGCACGTGTCCTGTTACTCATCCCATTTGAAGTTCTCAGCATCACCATTACAATTTGCTGACCTAGAGTAGAAGCCTGAACCAACCATAAAGTAATACATGTCTATTTCTATGGGCACAAGCACTTTTCATGACACAAACTGTTCACACCGATCTTGTTGGTGGAGAGAATTTTTGCAGGTTTAAAGTTTATTTCCTGCAATTCTACACATTTTATCATGGGGTGCTGAGAAAAATGTGCAGTTTGAAAGCTAATTTTCTTGCAATTCTATACATTTTGCCATGCCTAATGTGTATGCATGTGATATTTGAATGACTCAAACATTACAACAAAATCTATGAGCTAAAAAGCCTATCTAAAAATGTTTTGCTGACATGGGCTAGTTGATTTGGACATTTCTGACAAGTTATAAATAGCTTTCTAAGGTATACAATGACTGATATGACAAGAGGAAACTAATGATGCACTACCCAATTTCGAAATTGCACCTTGTGCTTTCTACTATTACAACTTTCAAGAGTAAATTGAAAGCTGGAATTAGTTCCTTAAAAGAAAATAAGGAAGGACCCCCCTGCCAACCCCTCGCGCCCCCCACAGTTTGAGAACCACTGCACTAGGTAACAAGTGGTGCATTTATGGCTGTGAACTTTGACCTCTCAGGTCAGCAAGCTGATATCTGTGTGACATTCCGCTCATCTCTGTTGTAGGCCTACATTTTTCTTGTGGAGTTGTGATAACATCATGTGGTGCCTGTGCCAATAGAGAGATAATCAATAAGGGTGCAATTCTTGCTAGGGTTTTCCGTGGCATGTGCTTGGTCATATGATTCTAGACCATTAGATGGGGAAAGGAGTGGGGTCAGCATGGCAGATTGACACAGCAGAATAAGCCTAGCCTATTCTCTCTAGCCAGGACTCAGGACGGTCAATTGAACTTCCTTGCTTGGCTGCATCCTGATTCTCTACACTTCCCCCAAAAACCTCCCTGTCATGGATTTAAAAGCATTGGATTGATATAGCCCTAAGCATTGGCTAGAGGGAATTTCAACCATTGTTAGATCCACGACAGGATTTTTGCAAATGCACACTTCAGTAGAAGGGTGGGGAACCGTGACTCAGCCCTACTCACTATCTGACCATGCTTGAAATGAAGCAAGTATGGTACTTTCCAACCTCAAACACTGTTTTAACAACCAACCCTGAAAAAAGTTTATGTAGGCTACTTGCTCATTAGTTTTGGGCCCGAATTCAAAATGAGTGTCAGAGTAGGTGATGATTTAGGATCAGGTCCCCCCTGTCCATATAATTTCATTCATATTGATTAAAAAGGCTAAACTGATCCTATAGGCCTATCAGCAGTACTCCTACTCTGAGACTCTTTGTCCATACGGCCCTTAACATTGCCATTTTGTCCTATCTAGCATGGCCAACTAGTGAAGACCATTTTAGCCTAATATTGTGTAAGATGCGGTGAAAGTGGATTCATGTTAGTGCTATACGCTGTCAAACCCAAATGTGGTTATGAAACAGTAAAAGAGGAACATGGAGGAGTGAGTGACAGAACAGTGTGATTTGAGACACAATGACATAGCAAAACATGATATGCTTTGTCAGGATATGTTCACCCGTAAAATGTACATGACATTTTAGTCATTTAGCAGACGCTCTTATCTAGAGCGACTTACAGTAGTGAGTTCATACATTTTCATACTTTTTTCGTACTGGTCCCCCGTGGGAATCAAAGCCACAACCCTGGTGTTGCAAGAGCCATGCTCTACCAACTGAGCCACACACTGACATAGGCTACACCAACAAGACCTCAGACTCAATATTGTCTACGGACAGCTCAAGATTGTAGTTAGACAAGCAAAGGCATCTCTTGACTTGAGAAAACCCCTAATCTTACAATGCTTTTTCAAATACAGTTCAATTTGATACTATGCAAATACTTGCGATAGTTACACATGCTTGTCTCATGTCAGTAATTGACTTAGTGTAGGGATTGTGAACGGCCAGCCCCTGACTGTGAATGTGCGTATGTCTTTCCCCCTCAGGTGTGCTAGCGCTCTGGGCCCTCATCACCCACATCATGTACCTGCAGGACTACTGGCGCACCTGGCTGAAGGGCCTCAAATTCTTTCTCTTCATCGGAGTCTTCTTCTCCCTGCTGGCCGTGGTGGCTTTCATCACCTTCCTCTCCCTCGCCATTACCAACAAGGAGTGTGAGTCTCACACACCTCCCTTCTCTCACTCATTCATTCACTCCTCCTTTCATCCTCATTTGACCACCCATACACAAAAATGTATGCACGCATGACTGTAAGTCGCTTTGGATAAAAGCGTCTGCTAAATGGCATATTATTATTATTATTATTATTATTTGCTTCTCCTCTCCCCTTCACTTGCTCTGCTGTTCATTTGCAAATGGCTACGTCTCTCCCCCATTTGCTCCCCTTCTCATCCATTGTACTTTTTCTTGTTGGTGCATTAGGATGTATTTAGTCATTAGTATTGCATATTTGAATCCCTTAGGGCACGTCCACATGACTCCATGGGATCATTGCCTTTTGGGTTATGCTACGAGCCTGACGCTTTGGTCACTTTTCCTACAGGAACCTTCATTGAGAAGCACCTGACTCAATGAATTGTGTAACAGTGTGCCAACCATGGCTTTTGCTCGGAGTCTGCAAGTCTCTAATGTCTGTCATATCTCTGTGGTTCCCAGCCATGACTGACCCGAGGAGCCTGTTTCTTTCGGGTGTGTGGAGCTTCATGACCCTGAAGTGGTCCTTCCTGCTGGCCCTCTACTCCCACCGCTACCGCAAGGAGTTTGCCGACATCAGCATCCTCAGTGACTTTTGATAAGGGCCCTTGAACCCCCCTGTGGAGGTCTATGGAAGACTAACAAACAGGGTTCCTAACCTGAGGGTGCTAACTAGGGGAGAAGAGAGGGAGTGAAGATTTGAGGGGTTGGTGAAGCCAAGTAGTCATGAAAAGAGGACTAATACAATTTAAATTGAGCAATGGAATGAGGGTTGATCTGAAAGGTGTGGGGTAGCCGCAAATCCACCAGATCTCTTACACCAATTGTTTGCTTATGAATCCATGAGGGGGAGTGCACGAGGACACACTTCGGGGAGAAGGGTAGTGAATCAGAACGCAACCTGTGTGTTGTCTGTGTTAATTAGGGAATTAGTACCCGGACCTCCGTCCATGCCCGCACCTTCGCGTTTAGGTCACCCCCCTCTCTCTTTCTGTATCTGTAAACAGGGTATGCTTATGCCTTTTATGGATTTTACTCAGTTCCTATACGTATGTATGTGACACTCTCTGTGTTCCTCTTGTATGTCCTCAAAAGTTGTTTTTAGAGTCAATATCTCCCTTTTTATGAGATTTGAATCTTATTTTTGATGACTTTGTAGGTAATCCTTGACAATTATGTACATCACGTGTCAAACTCATTCCACGGAGGGCCAAGTGTCTGCGGGATTTCGCTCCTTCCTTGTACTTGATTGATGAAGTAAGGTCACTAATTAGTAAAGAACTCCCCTCACCTGGTTGCCTCTGTTTTAATTGAAAGGAAAACCCGCAGACACTAGACCCGCCGTGGAATGCTTATATACCTAGGAACAAATTCTTAACAAGATATACAATTTTTCTCATATAATTGATGTAGTTACGATAGAATTCAATTCTATTCTCTTGCCACAAGGGGGAGTCAGTCGATCAAATGTGGCGGCTGTTGGTAAAACATCCCACTCATTTAGGAAAATGGTTCAACTTTGCTCTGTTTTCTATCTGCACACATCATATAACACATACATAATACACAAGAAAAGGACACGTGTCACAGGCTTGTTTGGGAAATCCAAGAAGTCTGTTTTTAGGATGACCGTGTTCTGATCTGTGTTATCCATCTGTGTCCTTTGAGTCCATAGGACCCTACTGTCACCTGGAGCCAGTGTATGGGATGAAGCGACTACATTTAGAGTATCATGTCTCAACACTATTTGGTAACACTATGTATTATGATACAGTTATAATGCTTTGAAAATGTTGTCGTAAGACTTGTATAATGTCTTATAGCATTATACCTGTCAGTGTTAGACACTATTTCACAGCATCCCCTCAAATTGTTTTTAAAAGGATGAAATGAAGGATACCATCCCAGAATGTTAAAACAACTGCTTTTACAACAGTTGCCAGTGAAATCCAACTGTCTCTTTTTAGTGCTCGTCTTATTTGAATTGAGAATGTTCAGACGAGGGAGTTAGTTTGTGGTGTTTGTATTTTTGCCGTGCCAACGATTTAGCTCACAAACATGAGGACTGCTTCCGAAATGGCACCCTACTCCCTATATAGTGCACTACTTTTGACCAGGGGCCTTAGTGCACTGTATAGGGAATAGGGTGCCATTTCAGACACAACAAGGACCAATTACATTAATGCTTCATTAATCATAACCTTTTGTTTATGTTGTTTGCCAGATCCAAAACATTATTGATCATCATACTGCTGCCTATGGAGATTAATTTGTGTTCTTCCTTTTTCCTTTACGCCTGTTGTTTCTCTGTGTGCTACCACATCTATCATATTGTAATATAATGAAACATGACGTTGTGTATATCCACTTGTGTGTATGTAGGAATGTATGTCTGTTGAACAGGTATGTCTGTGTGAGAGCCATATTAATAAAATATAATTTTATGACAGCTGTGTGTATTCAATTGGTAGTGTAGTACATCTCGTACAAAGTCATACACAACAGTTATAACCTTGTGTTGTACATTGTTTGTACAACCGGAGTGTGTACTAGGCCTAGGGCATAGTGGCTATAGAATAATTAGATTTTATAGTTCTTTTGAATTTGTTTTAGTAGTAGACAATGCTTTGATGGAAAGGATTAGCTTAACTACATTGTGGAGGAGGAAGTGGGTGTAGAATAGAGCCCTATCTATCACTTTATATGTTTCGACACAACATACATTTACATTTTAGTCATTTAACAGACGCTCTTATCCAGAGCGACTTACAGTTAGTGAATGCATACATGTTTCTTTTTGTTTTCATACTGGCCCCCCGTGGGAAACGAACCCACATCCCTGCCGGCCAAACCCTCCCCTACCTTGGACGACGCTGGACCAATCATGCGCCGCCCATGGGTCTCCCGGTCGCGGCCGGCTGCGACAGAGCCTGGACTTGAACCAGGATCTCTAGTGGCACAGCTAGCACTGCGATGCAGTGCCTTAGACCACTGCGCCACTACATACACTACACTACATGACCATAAGTATGTATGTATGTAAGTAAGTAAGTATGTGGACACCTGTTTGTCGAACGTCTCATTCCAAAATCATGGGCATTACTATGGAATCGGTCCCCCCTTTGCTGCTATAACAGCCTCCACTCTTCTGGGAAAGCTTTCCACTAGATGGAACATTGCTGCGGGGACTTGCTTCAATTCAGCCACGAGCAGTAGTGAGGTCGGGCACTGATGTTGGCCGATTAGGCCTGGCTCGCAGTCAGCGTTCCAATTCATCCCAAAGGTGTTCGTTGAGGTTAGGGTTCTGTGCAGGCCAGTTAATTTCTTCCTCACCGATCTCGACAAACCATTTCTGTATGGACCTCGCTTTGTGCACGGGGGCATTGTCATGCTGAAACAGGAAAGAGCCTTCCCCAAATTGTTGCCACAAAGTTGGAAGCTAAGGGGCCTAGCCCGAACCATGACAAACAGCCCCAGACCATTATTCCTCCTCCACCAAACTTTACAGTTGGCACTATGCATTCGGGCATGTAGCTTTTTCCTGGCATCCGCCAAACCCAGATTAGACCGATGGTGAAGCGTGATTCATCACTCCAGAGAACGCGTTTCCACTGCTTCAGAGTCCAATGGCGGCGAGCTTTACACCACTCCAGCCGACGCTTGGCATTGCGCATGGGGATGTTAGGCTGCTCGGCCATGGAAACCCATTTCATGAAGCTCCCGACGAACAGTTCTTGTGCTGACATTCCAGAGGCAGTTTGGAACTCGGTAGTGAGTGTTGCAACCGAGGACAAATGATTTTTACACGCTTCAGCACTCTGCAGTCCCATTCTGTGAGCTTGTGTGGCCTACCACTTCTTGTTGTTGCTCCTAGACGTTTCCACTTCACAATAACAGCACTTACAGTTGAGCGGGGCAGCTCTAGCAGGGCAGAAATCTGACGAACTGACTTGTTGGAAAGGTGGCATCCTATGACGGTGCCATGTTGAAAGTCACTGAGCTCTTCAGTAAGGCCATTCTACTGCCAATGTTTGTCTATGGAGATTGCATGGCGTGTGCTCGATTTTATACACCTGTCAGCAACGGGTGTGGCTGAAATAGCCGAATCCACTAATTTGAAGGGTTGTCCGCATACCTTTGTATGTATAGTGTAAATCAGATGCATTATAGGACTTCTCATGAACAAACCTTATTAAATGACATTATAAAGGCTAATACATGGTAATAACAAGTTATAAAGCATTGTACCTGCAGGCTGTTATATACTTGCAGGCTGTTACCCAGTGCTAAAGCAAAAGTAAAGTGTCACTCATATTTTTGTCTAATAAAAATTTATTTAATTCTGCCACCTACAAAACCCCAATTTAGCACCTGTGTGTATTTTGGTGGTTGTTGTGTAGTTACAATGATGATGTTTCTCAGATGGATTCTATGAGGGGACGAGGGTTAGAACGTCTGGGGAGCCCAGTGGGTTTTTTTAGAGGGAAGGAAACATTGTCGTTTTTATTTAGCCCAGGTCAGACGGGGTCAGTGTAGAGACAGACTCCGGCATTAGAGTGGGATTTACACTGAGGAGGAGGCAGCCATTTTCCAACTCACCCAGCCCACATTATAAAAGAAAATACCCTATAGCACTGCAGGCAACAGTACGCACTCTGGCAATAACTGGCACTTTGAAGTAAGGCAATTATTCAATCCGTCCACATTTTTTCTTTTGCCCCCTCAAAGGGAAGGTGGGAGGATGCAAGGAGTTTTGGTGTATGATTTGGTTTAGACATATGTATGACAAAAGGGACTTTGAAGTTGAAATGTCTATGTTGATGTTGGTTACCTCTGTTAGTGAGGTGATTGACGCAACAGATGCAAAAGCTAATAGATTGCCAATAACTTTTTTTATATCGCTAAAAAATAAAAAAGATTACCATAATAGGAAAGCAGTGTGAGTGAAGCTAGCACAGAGCTCTACCAATTATTTAATTAAGTATCTTCAACTTTGATCCTTTATAAGAGACCATTATTGTTTTATCACTGCCATCATTCTACTCTTTTGTTTTAACAGCATTCTTGTTGGTACTTATATATTTATTGCGTTACGTTGGTTTTTTGCAAGCCCTCAGAGTCATGTTGTATAAAGGTAATTGCAATGTTGTGGTTAAGTAGCCATAGCAACATTATGATTTTTTTTATCTTGCTTGTTATAACGTTTTACATTAAGACACTGAAAAACAATCCTCATTACTTTCCATTGAACAAGCTGTAGGGGGTTTGACCTAAAGATCATCCTATTAAGGTTATACTGTAGGCAGTAAAATGTGTGTGTCTTTGTGTGGTATGGGGTGGGGGTACATTTAGTTCAATAATGGGACTCCTTTCCAGCAAAATCAAGGAAGGAAGTAATCTAAGACTTGGCAGAAATAATGAAACTGAAAAAAGAAGAGGAAACTGAAATATTTAAAACGTCCTGTCAAAAAAAAGATTAACAAAGGTAAAAGTAAAACCTTTGCATGTCATTTCATACTATATATATTAATCAAATTAATTAAAATAATGTTTCAATATCTGATATTTGATATATTTGTTTATTTGATATATTCAAATGATAGATTGATTTTGTCAGACGTACTTAAAATATATTGCTAAATGCCAAACAGCAATTGCACATTAAATATTGATGGGCCGCAAATGACCTATGCATAAAGTTAAGTGATTACCTCTTCATTATAATACTATACAGATGGGACAGACACAGTAGGCTTTACCTGTTCACCTTTTATTGATCTTACAACTTCATCACGTGGTAACATCTATATAGGGTGTAGTATAGCATTTACAGTGCTTTCGGAAAGTATTCAGACCCCTTGACTTTTTCCACATTTTGTTACGTTACAGCCTTATTCTGAAATGGATTAAATAAATAAAATGATCCTCATCAATCTTCACACAATACACCATAATGACAAAGCGAAAACAGTTTTTTTTTTTTTTTTGCAAATCTATTAAAAATAAAAAACAGAAATACCTTATTTATATAAGTATTCAGACCCTTTGCTATGAGACTCGAAATTGAGCTCAGGTGCATCCTGTTTCCATTGATCATCCTTGAGATGTTTCTACAAATTGATTGGAGTCCACCTGTGGTAAATTCAATTGATTGGACATGATTTGGAAAAGCACACACCTGTCTATATAAGGTCCCATAGTTGACAGTGCATGTCAGAGCAAAAACCAAGCCATGATGTCGAAGGAATTGTCCGTAAAGCTCAGAGACAGGATTGTGTCGAGGCACAGATCTGGGGAAAGGTACCAAACAATTTCTGCAGTGGCCTCCATCATTCTTAAATGGAAGAAGTTTGGAACCACCAAGACTCTTCCTAGAGCTGGCCGCCCAGCCAAACTGAGCAATCGTGGGAGAAGGGCCTTGGTCAGGGAGGTGACCAAGAACCCGATGGTCACTCTGACAGAGCTCCAGAGTTCCTCTTTGGAGATGGGAGAACCTTCCAGAAGCACAACCATCTCTGCAGCACTCCACCAATCAGGCCTTTATGGTAGAGTGGCCAGACGGAAGCCACTCCTCAGTAAAAGGCACATGACAGCCCGCTTGGAGTTTGCCAAAAGGCACCTAAAGGACTCTCAGACCATGGTAAACAAGATTCTCTGGTCTGATGATTCTGTCGTAGCCGGCCGCGACCGGGAGACCCATGGGGCGGCGCACAATTAGCCAGCGTCATCCAGGGTAGGGGATGGAATGGCCGGCAGGGATGTAGCTCAGTTGGTAGAGCATGGCATTTGCAACGCCAGGGTTGTGGGTTCGATTCCCACGGGGGGGGCAGTATGAAAATGTATGCACTCACTTAACTGTAAGTCGCTCTGGATAAGAGCGTCTGCTAAATGACTAAAATGTAAAATGATGAAACCAAGATAGAACTCTATGGCCTGAATGCCAAGCGTCCCGACTGGAGGAAACCTGGCACCATCCCTAAGGTGAAGCATGGTGGCGGCAACATCAGGCTGTGGGGATGTTTTTCAGCGGCAGGGACTGGGAGACTAGTCAGGATCGTGGGAAAGATGACTGGAGCAAAGTACAGAGTGATCCTTGATGAAAACCTGCTCCAGAGCATCAGGACCTTAGACTGGGTTGAAGGTTCACCTTCCAAAAGGACAACGACCCTAAGCACACAGCCAAGACAATGCAGGAGTGGCTTCGGGACAAGTCTCTGAATGTCCTTGAGTGGCCCAGCCAGAGCCCAGACTTGAACCCGATCGAACATCTCTGGAGAGACCTGAAAATAGCTGTGCAGCGACGCTCCCCATCCAACCTGACAGAGCTTGAGAGGATCTGCAGAGAAGAATGGGAGGAACTCCCCAAATACAGGTGTGCCAAGCTTGTAGCGTCATACCAAAGAAGACTTGAGGCTGTAATCGCTGCCAAAGGTGCTTCAACAAAGTTCTGAGTAAAGGGTCTGAATACTTATGTAAATGTGATATTTCCGTTTTTTATTTTTAAAAAATGTGTACACATTTCTTAAAAACCTGTTTTTGCTTTGTCATTATGGGGTATTGTGTGTAGCTTGATGAGGATTTAATTTTTTTTTATTCCATTTTAGAATCAGGCTGTAACGTAACAAAATTTAGAAAAGGTCAAGGGGTCTGAGTACTTTCTGAATGCACTGTATAAGGCCATATCCACATGATACCATATGTATATACTGCCTTCTATGTAAGGTGAACACATTCTGAAGTTTATCTGTATAACCGTCTAAATATGAACAAAACCTTATTTTCTATGTTGGTTATGTGTATTTAAAGTAGGCCTACATCTGTGTGACATCGATATCCATTGTTGCACTTTGCATATAGGAAAAAACGACTATTAGGAAAATACCCATTCAGCCTCCAACATACTTTGGTTTATGAGTATTTATAAAAAAGGAAGTAAAAAAAAAAACGTGAATGAAAAGCGAACATCTTGATTTAGTAGAGAACCAGATGGCTGCTTTGACATTAAAAAGGCGCTTTGGCATTTTGGAGAAGGCAGTTTCGGAATGATTTCCGAAGAACTTCCGCAAAACGCAGTACAAAGCCCACAGATATTTAAGCAATATCCATTGCAATTTACTGTTTTATTTACAAACTGAAACATATGTCTCTGGACCTTTCGCTTCTCTTCCCTTTCCCCCTCTCTCTTTCTTCTTCTTCTTCCTCTCTTTTCCAGCTAAACCCTCCCTCTCTCTATTTATAAGTAACATCAGGTGATTAACCCCTTCACTTGGCAGCAGTACAGTAGGATGCTCGACCTTCAGGTTCAATCAATGTTTGCCTCTCCGACTCTTCTGTTTTCTGTGTTGCTTTGCCCATGGACCACAGAACCTTGCATCTGAAACATTTTAGGACACACATATTTGCCATTTTAGAACACAAAGGGATATGCTACGGCAGGGGCGGGTGTTTGGAGTGGCTTCAGAGGGAGAACCAGTACCAGAACACAGCCGAACATAACTTTCGTAAAGTAATCTAATCTAATGGAATAGGGGGATTGATTTTACTTTAAAGTATTACGCTTTGAAGCTAGCTACAGAGTTATATTGATATTTATAATACAATTACTCTGTTCTTCGAATGGTGGTACACAGGGCCTGGTCAGAGACATCTTCTGGGTTCACTCTAATTCGTTTTGAAGTCATAAATGTGTTCAAATTGAATTGAATTCTCCTCATGCCCAGTTGGTGCAATGTGTGATCCACCCACTCATCAATGCATTCCGACTCCTTGAGGGGTAGCAACAGATCACTGTCCAATCCCCCCCTCCACTGTAATTTATGTGATCTAAGGTTACCTCAGTTGGATCCACCATCCAAAGACATTCCCATCTATCAGATGATGGGACATTTCTTAGAAGGGCCCAGCACTGGTTTTGTCACACCGTCAAGATACAAACCTGCATAAACTTTGTTCTAAATCTAGATTTTCTGTATATTAATACCAATGGGCAATGCTAGTTGGCTTAATGTGCTGTATGTCAAGTAGTGATAGGGGACTTGTTCAGTCTACGGTCATTTCGTGACAAGTGTGAAAGGAGTTAGCAATGCTAATCTAGCTAAGGCTAGCTTTCCCTACATAGTTCTGCTTGGCTGTGAACTGGAGTGAGCTATGCTAACCTAGCCTAGCCTAACGTGTTCTATATAGTTCTGCTTGGCTGTGAACTCCGCTGGGACTGTTTGTAATGTGCCATGGATGGACCCTGGGACTTAAACACTGTAATCAGAGCCAGCGCAGGATATTGGCTAAATTACACATGAAAGCAGGGACATTTAAGGGAAGCTTGAGCGCTAAATGTTATTATAAATTATAGCCTAATATAGGGAGATAAGTCTCAGGCAAACTGGAATAACACAGGTTAGCACGCAGAAGTGGAGAAAACCCCCCCACTTTTAAAGCAGGATATTTATTTATCTGCCTCATCAGAAAAAGGCTTTCTGGTGCTGCATTGCTCTGCCAAATGCGGCACAGCAACAAACTGTGTGTGTGTTTCGAAGGACCAGATTTGCCATAAGAATACATTGATTTAATTTCATTAGCCATCAAAAAGGAAAGTGGAGGAAGAAAACAATTTTGCTGGCTGTTGAAGTGAATAAAAGTGGCCCCAGACCTGCCTCTCTCCCAGCTTCAAACCCCTCAACCCCTCATCACTACCTATACTCTATATCTAATACATCACCCTTCCCCCTCTGTTCTGCACCCCCGTCCTTCACCGCCATGCACCCACCCCCTCTAAGTCGATACCCCACAGGATGTCCTGCTCTACGGGGGGAAATGGGTCCCAGATGTCTGCTTGTGTCCCATGGGCTCCAGAGGAGGGATGGAGCAGCAGCAGTATGAGGGATGGGTAGGAGGAATGGGGTGAGCAAACTTTTAAGGTGAGAAGTTTGGTGAAGAGTGTATTCTAGGACTCATTTTCAACAGGAACCACATTACTCAATGCTTACATATTATGATAGAAGGTCCTCAAGCCTTGATCAGTTGTCTCTACTAAGAACGTTACAGGAAGGCAGTAATTGAACTGACAGTATTATGGGTTTAAGAAAAGTATTTTTCTTCGTTGCTCAAGAACTTCAAAAGTCCCTCCTCATTCAACATACGCATTCCTCAGTACGGTATTTCACTACTACGGATCAGTTCGTACTAAACCATATGTGCCAAACTTAAAGTGGACATTACGATTGCTTATACTCCTCTTTGATATCTAAGCCATCTCTATATACAGTGGGGGCCGAAATTGTTATAAAATAAATCATTCAAATACTGAGGTATATTGTATTCACAAAAAAAATGAGAAATTATATTATTTTATGCTAATACAAATGCTCAGATAAATAGATTTTTCTCAAAAGGTAGGGGTCAAAATTGTTGACAATATTCTTATAAATAAAGTAGTCAACAAACTCTACAAACATGTTGGATGAATATGCATATTGTTTTGGTTGTGTTTCAGATTTTTTTGTGCCCAATAGAAATGAATTCTAAATAATGTATTGTGTCATTTTGGAGTCACTTTTATTGTAAATAGGAATAGAATATGTTTGTAAACACTTCTACATTAATGTGGATGCTACCACGATTACGGATATTCCTGAATAAATTGTGAATAATGATGAGTGAGAAAGTTACAGAGAGTCAAAGATCATACCCCCAAGACATGCTAATCTTCCCTGTTATGTATTGGTAATGGTGAGAGGTTAGCATGTCTTTATTTATAAGAATCTTTAGGGGTGTCAATAAAAAATGTATTACTTGTTAAACAAAATCTCTTTCTCTGAGCAATTGTATTAGTATAAAATAATATACTTTTTTGGAAGATACATTATAGCTCAGTATTTGAATTATTTATTGTATACAGTCATTGTTGCTCATCTTTATCATGGGTGTCAATAATTTCAGACCCCACTTTATATTCTCTTGATATGGTGCTGTCTATTTGCACCTACAGGAGAGGTTCATTATTACCCCCCAAAAATAAAAGTAAAAAGAGAAATGGGCCGGAGTGTTTAGTGAAACATTATGTCGAGACTCTGACAAGGAAATGAAATGTGCAACATCAATCAGCCTATGAGGATGGAGATCAAACGGCCCTCCACACTCCTGCATCTGGTTCTGTTTGGACTGGACTTTATTTTTTCTCTTCCTCTCCTTTCTTCTCTCTTTTCCATTTCTTTACTCTTCTCCCATTCTCTCTCCCTCTCTTTCTTTTCCCCTCTGTTCTGCGTGAGGGGTGCGTGTTCCATGCTGTTCCTGTTAGCCTGTCGCTCGCTCATTCTTTCCATGATGGTGGCATGGAGGCATGCTCCGCTAAGGTAAGCAGCCCCAAGGTTATCCCCGGACGGCCCAACTCACAACAATGTGCTTCCTGTCCCTCTTCACAAATCCACTGTCTCCACCCGGAGGTTGGAGACAATTTACGTCTAATTCCAGGGAATTGACCTGGGAGTTTCAGTTGAACATTTTAAACGGCCTGTCGTGTAAATAAGACCTGTTACAATTCCAATGTGACATTCACTTCGGTAACAATGCATTATTAGCATGTATAAGCCTTTATAATCTCTTATAATAAGGCTATGTCCGACTACATATCAACATTTCAACAGACTGAAATTGGCTGGTATTTAGTCAGGATCAATATGAGATTATTATAAGACATAAGTGGGGTCATATATGATCATAACAAGTCTTACATTGCATTTTAACTACATCATAATGCATTATACCTACAGGCTAAAGTACAGTGTTACAGTTGTTGTTCACTAGTTTACTCCAATTAGGGAAAGGGTGGTGGGGTTGGAAAGTAATAAAGGGGAATATATATATATATATAAAAAAAGGATATGTATGTATGTATGTATATGTGTATGTATGTATATATATATATATATATATATATATATATATATATATATATATATATATATAAACATGGGGGATTGGAAGTGATGCAGACAATTACATTGATGGAAGTTACAATCTATCTGCAATATTAAGCTGATCTACCCTCTAAAAATAAATAAATAATAATAATAATAAATGTATAGTGTTACCTCCACTTCAATACCTCAGCTGCTGGAATTCCTATTCTGAGTTGATTGAAGTTGAGTGGAGTTGATCCCAGCTCTCTTCAATACTCCCAAATTTAACATACCCTTTGCAATCACAGAGTTCACTAATGTCTCCAAAACCCCTCTCGAATTCTCTATCTTTCTTTAAGTCCTGCTATAAAACTGTCATAACACAAATATAACATCTGTCATAACCTAAAATTACAATTCATATAAATTACTAGAAGTAACTATTCATGTCTACTGATATATTTGAAATCCACGAGAAGGCATACACAACTATGTTCATGGTCAAGAATTGAAATGGCAGGTTCTTTCTCATTCACTTATTGAACTTTTTGTTATCAACAGCTGTAACTACAGACAATGTTACGTATTCTTTATTTCTCATCCACGGTAAGAATTAATTTTGTATTATGATATAAAACAGCTGTTCTAAGCTAATGTAACACATTTATAAGTTTGACTCTTCTAGAAATCGAGAGTTATGTGTCAGTATTTTAAATTAGCAATGAGCATTGGGAAATCTTAAGGATTGCACCTTTCATGATGAGTAACAACACTGTCATGCATGAAACGGTAAACCTATGCAACAGTTTTAATTGTTTGCATCATAACAGTGTTATGGTGGTTTTAATGCATATTGTTGTCGTATTATGTAATCTATGACAATGTTATGGCAGAAAAGTGCAGGCAGCCCATGTTGGTGGCAGTATCGAGTACTTTTATCTTACAATAGATTTCTGCATATCGTTAATGATGTCAGACCCTTTGCTACCTTATAAAGCAATATAGAGAAAAGAGGCACCCTATTTGTTTTAGTTTCAGTAGATATAGATATACAGATCCTTGACATATTGGTTTGGACTTGTATCGTGTGTGTTTGTGTGTGTGTGCACATGCAATTCTATGTGTGTGTGCGTGTGTTTCTGCGTGCATTTGTATGAGTGTGTGTGTGTCCCTTGTGGTGTGGCCCTGCAGGCCCAGATCTGTGTTGCTGGTGTGGAGAGAGAACATGTGTCTACTCCACCAGAGGGCACGGATGGTATAATTAGCAGCCCTCTCACCTTAGTGGGCTGGGGTCACAATGTCACAGGGTCAGAGCTTATACAGGGTCCTCGCTGGGCCGTCCCCATGGCGATATCTCTCCCATATAGTGATTGCAGTGGATTATACATGGAGATATAATTACTTAAATGGAGCCACCCATTCTTGTTATTTTATTTCTATGGGATAATGATGGGCATATTAATACAGTAGATTTACCAGTCTGTTTTGAAAAGTGATTTAGAAATTCATAATTTGATTGATCTAAGTACTTTTGATTTACTAGGTTGTGTGGCATATTTTCTATTCTGATACTGAGAAAATGTAATGTCTCTGTGGCAGTATGGTATTAAAGTTTAAAGGTCATGAACAGTCAAAATCATGTTTTTCATGAAATTGGATGATACTTGAAGGAAACCAGATCAAAGTATGATGACCGAAGTATTACTGTTGCTTCTACATTGATCAAGTTTGATCATAAAGTTACTGTTCTCCTTCCCCATGTCAAACACTTGGATTCATTATTATGGTGACAAGGTGACATCACCTTAGCTCTCATTCGAATACACCAATGGTAACATGATATTCTCTTACCTAATTTAAATAAGTACCGCCTTGTAACCAACATCGGAGAAGGTGTGTTTGCAGAGGGGTGTGGTTTAAATAGCTAGATAGCTACTCTACTGGTGCCAACATTTGACTGTAGGTTGCCAGAAAATATAATTAAAAGTTTACCCTATTCATCTATGGCAAAGATACTTATATGTTTCCCCTTTCATCTGTGTCTGGTGTTAGCTAGTTACTGGCTAGCTAGGTCTTCAGCCAGCATGGAACAAATGGGGGGGGTCGTTAAAAAATCAGACGCAGCTGTCAAGTCAACACATCCGTCAGTGCTGCTGTGAACCGCATCACAAGAGACATGTTAAATGGGAGATGTATAAAATATATACATATATCATGATGCAATTTCAATGTTTTTTTAGTTGCTTTGTGTACCACCACATTTGCTTGAGATGAGTTTACAGCAACACTGCTCACTGCATCCAAGTTGCTTGACATTTCAAAGAGCTGTCAGTCAAGGCGAGCTCATGAATATAAGCTCCCCACCCACTCAGCCTGTCTTTAAACTTCCTGGTAGTTAGCCATGAGAGACACATTTATTTTCAGAATGACTGTTCAGGACCTTTAAAATAATAATCACAGTTGTTTTTTAAGCTTGTGTGAGTTGTCTATTTGGGTACTTTGTAAACAGAAATGTGACATCACAACGTTTAAGTGAAAATCTGTCTAAAGATGTTAATCCACATGTTATTTTCCCCGACTGGCGCTGAGTGACCCTTGGCTCGAGGGATGTGTTTTTATAGTATCATGTGATAGATATTAAGGATGGCACACAAGTATTAGGGAGATCACTTTGACACACTTAACTCACACTTGTTCTTTCTAATTTGAGAAATAATAAACACTTAATCCTATACCTTTATATAACAACATGTAGTCCTTGAGATATCATGCATAAAATATTTTCAGTGTAAGCTTAGTTTTAGGTATTAAATCGACTTAATCTTCACATACCAAAGCATTCACATGTAAGCGTATTCATGCAGTACTAACAAAATGGCTTTTATCGTCCCCCTTAATCAACAAAGAAAATGTTTCATGTCTTAGAAGTTGAAGTGCATAACAGACCTATGAGTCTCAAAGCATGTAATGAATTGATGAGAAGAGAGACAAGAGACAGACAGACAAGCGGGTGTGGGAGAACGCCAGGAGTGCTCCAGCAGGAGAAATCTGGAACCTATAAAGACGTGGACAACTTCTGTAGCTTTTAGCAAGGCCTCTCGCAATTGGCTGAGAAGGCCAAATACCCCCTTTTAAGCCATCCACCAACCTCAAGCTCACTTCCTGCTTCCAAACCACACCCAAAGAAGCCGGTTCTGGCCAATCGCAGCTGCCCGCAGGCCCAGAGTTTGCAGGCGGGTATAAAGGGATAGGAGTTAGCCCAGCGAAGCAGATGGTTTGTTGTTGTTCTGCATACAGGTTGAGGAGATGGGAAACTGGAGGTGAGGAATTCAGCACAGGGAGAAACATAAGTTTTCTGACTGGGAGTAAAGCCAAAGCCTGTGGATCTTCAACAGATTGCAGGTTAGAAGCGTGAAGTGTATCGGTCTCGTTTTTCTTGGTTTCACAGGAGGAAGAAGACAAGACTTCTAGGCCTTTGTCTCTCTATCAGAACTTGCTGGGATAACGGTTGTCCCACACGGCTGTCTGAAGAAGAGAAAAGACAGGGAAAGAGAGAGAAACAAAGTGCAAAAACCACCCTGCCTCGGAAGGGGAAGAAGGACGGTGGTCCTAAGAGGGAGGCGGTGATGCGCGAGGAGGTGTCCTGCGCCAACTCCCCCGAGGGGGGGCTGGGGGCCAGCGAGGAGGAGCTAGAGAGGGGCTCCAAGAAGAGCGGGCAAACAGGGGTCCGAAAGCGGGTGCCGTACCACAAGAAAGACAATCTGGGTCGGGCCGAGGAGAGGGCCGTTGTCAGCGGGAGCCCCAACAGCCTGGTTCCGTCGGGGCCCAAGCGGCAGAAGAAGCAGCAGAACTCCCCCATGGCGGTGGTGTGTGTGGCCCCGTCCTCGCTGGGCTCCGGTGGCCTCGGTTTAGGCTCGGGCGGCGAGCCCTTCGAGGACCTGCACACGCAGCGGGTGATCGCCAACGTGCGTGAGCGCCAGCGTACGCAGTCGCTGAACGACGCCTTCGCTTCGCTGCGTAAGATCATTCCCACGTTGCCATCGGACAAGCTGAGCAAGATTCAGATCCTGAAGCTAGCGTCGCGCTACATCGACTTCCTCTACCAGGTGCTGCAGAGCGATGAGATGGATGCCAAGCTGGCCAGCTGCAACTACCTGGCCCACGAACGGCTCAGCTACGCCTTTTCCGTCTGGAGGATGGAGGGCGCCTGGGCCATGTCGGCCAGCCACTAGTGTCCCCTATCTGTCCTCCTCTACCCGTCCTGTTCTGTCCTAACCCTACTATCTCTGTCCCCCACCTAAGCCACTATCTCTGCCCCCTCTTGTAACCCCTAACCCACTATCGCTGTACCCCCTAAACCCACCATCCCTGTCCTCCCTTAAGCCATTATCTCTGCCCCTCCCTAACCACAACCCAGTGTCACTGTTCCCTCCCCAACCATTGCCCATTCTGTCCCAACGTGGCACTCACCTTTCCACTGTCCCATCTCTCCCACTATACCAGTTCACCCTTCGACCTTGCCCCTCCCCTTCCACCACAAGTGCCCCTGTATGCCTCCTGACAATGTAGCCACTAACTCCACAAGCGTCTACGGTGCACCCCTGCAGGTATGTATAAAAACATGCACACACACACACACACACAAACACAAGTGTCACATATGGCCAAACAGCCAGGTCTGTGGTTTCCCAAAAACATCTTAAGTATATTGTTAAAACCTTAGCAGGAGCATCGTTAAATCTGTGAGCTATTATTCAATTATTTAAAAAAAATTCAGATGTACCATGAGGTTATACTTTTACTTAGAAGTTTTTTTATGAACATGAATGACAACAATGATGAGAGCATGTGTTATAATTCAATACACAGGTTAGAAAAGTGGACACATCTGACATATTTGTGCATCTAAGTAATGTAAATATGCCTTTTCTAATTACATTTAACCAACCAAGTGGGCCTTAGGGTGATTCACAATGCAGAATGTTTAGCAAGCTAACCTTAGTAAACATTCCCAAACAAATCAGGATTTCCGACTCCAGAATGTTTAGAAAAGCAAGTTTTTCTTACTTTTCACCTTCTCTGTAATGTTCAGATATTGATTTGCATCTTCCTCTAAGGAAAGCTGTTTTTATTTGTTTTGATTCAAGTTTAGTTACATTAAGTGGTAAGTGGGAAAGAGTAGGAAATAGTGCAGGTTGTTTTTAATTTAATATGTCAAAATGCATTATGTCAAAAGTTATTTACGCAATAGATAAAAAGGTATAGCCTATTCGCAATCGATCAGTGGGTAAATGTATTTGATAAATATCAGACTGTCACATGTCCACTGCAGTTGTGCATGAGTGCATGCACATCTCTGTATGTTGGTAACTATTGTATAACTTTAAAAAATCAATTTTTTTTTTACATAATAAAAAGTAACAATATAGTTCAAACAGAATGACAAACTATGAAATTAGAATATTTGTATACTAGCCTAAATGACAAATTATAACAAATATTAATGTGGGATTATAATTACAATATACAATATTCAATTTGCTTTCTAATTTTTATTTCAATATATGGTGTGCAGTTTGACAATTTTGACAAGATGACAAACATTTAAAAAATATTATTTTCATTCATATCAAATTATTATTTATATACAGTAATTATAATATAATAATTTTCTCCTTTTATCATAGAATGTATTATCAATCAAATCGGCTAAACATTAAAACAATAATGCTTCAGTTACACAAATATGTTGCTACGAAATGTCCTATTTCATGAAAAAAGCATTTTAATGAAAAATGTTACTGTAATATGTAACAAATTAGCATAACACTGAATCATTTTACACTTTTTGGCTGAAATATTTAGCTATCTGTCTTGGTGTACTCTTAAGATAAGAAAAGAGAATGCCTGACAATAATTTTCTGTTTTACATAATAGTTAAACCCTATACCAGCCATAACGAATACCAGTAGCCCACTATCTGAAAATCAAATTATTGTTATAGTGACAATATAACAGTTTAATTGCGCAAAAACATTTAAGTCAATTATGGATTATAATATATATATAATGTAGTTTCACCATGGACTTCACTCTTAACAAAATTGTTGTCCTTTTTAAGTCCTTTTATCCAGAGCCTCATCTAACATACCTCAGGCAGACTAGACCAGAGGAAACAGAAACTGGGGTCCTGCACAGGTATATCAGGCAAAATAAAGACAAGGAAAAGGAAGGAAAGAGAAAAAGCAGCTCTCCCTCCCTCTCTCTCTCCTTTTCTCCCCTGCAGCCTTGCCCTTTCTCCTCAGGATCTTGTATCCAGTGTCGTGCAATCAGGCCCTGCCGGGTCCCAGACAAGCAGGAACCTTTAGATTGGAAACAGTTGTGAGGCATTAGGAAGGTGTATGTGCCAGGGAAGAGTTTGATGGTGTGTGTGTGCGTGAGCCAATGTATATATGTGTGTGTGTGTGTGCTTGTTTACGTGGAGTTTTTATGCATTTGTGTATCACTGTGTGTAGCCAATGCACTGGTATGTATGTACTTGTGTGTTTACATGTGCATGTCTGTATGTGTATGTATGGGTGTGTACATACATGTTCGTGTGTGCATGCCATTTCTTTGATATTATCGGACTTTGTTATCTACCTTTCCTCTGTCTCTTGAAAAATCGCAAAGTAAACTTTGCGGAATTGGCGGACACTCACTCTTCTGAACGCAGATAAGAACCTACAAGATATGCGTTAATTCAAATATAAAAGATGAGTGTGGGCTAACTGAAAAGCCTATCAGATAACCAGGAAGACAGGATGAAAATGGAGAGGTAGGAAAGAATGACGAGCCAAAGAAAGGATGATGCGGTGCAGAGTGCAGAGGTAATCCGTCAGAAACCAGACTCATGTAAACCTGGACTAGCCTGTCAAGGGAGAGCAGCAGGAAAGGCAGAGCTTTAGAGCAAGAACCCTTTCTTGAACCCCTAACCCTAATCCTAACCCAAACCCAGCGTTTCCCAAACATGGTCCTGGGGACACCAAGGGGTGCACGCTTTGGTTGTTGCCCTCGCACTACACAGCTGATTCAAATAATCAAAGCTTATTATTTGAATCAGCTGTGTAGTGCTGCCCTAACTCCTAACCCTAACGTTAATTATAACCCTAACCTTAATTGTAAACCTAACCCCTAAGCCTAAAATAGCCTTTTTCCTTGTGGGGACCGGCAAAATGTCCCCACTTGTCAGAATTGTCCTTGTTTTACTATCCCTGTGAGGACTTCTGGTCCCCACAAGGATAGTAAAACCAAACCACACACACACCACACACACACACACCATGTGCAGTCTCCAGGTGTTCCCCTTACATTACTATAAAATCCTCAGCGGCCTCAAACTCCAGACTTTGAAAGTTCAACCACTGTGGTTGGAAACCCAAACCCTACATGTGGATGAGATTGTCCTTAACAAGAAGCATAGTCATTACCTACTGTTCTGCTTTCTAAGGTTATCTACTCAACTGTGGACAGTGAAATTCATTGAAATGGACAACTGAAATGGACAGTGTTAGAATATGGAAAAGGTTGTAAAGAAGCATAGTCATTAGCTTTCTAATGTTATCCACTCAACGGTGGACAGTTAAATGAACTGAAATGGACAACTGAAATGAACAGTGTTAGTATAAGGAAGATCTAAAATGGTTGTAATTGATTCTGCTTTTAACATATCGGGGATAAAGAAGGATAAAGTGAGAAAAATATAAATTCCTTCCTAAATGAAACGTGCATGTGTGTATTTGTGTACGTTTACAGTATGCTTCTGGTGTGTGCACAAAGTGTATTTTTTTGTGTGCAACAAGTGTTCGGATAAGGTGTGTGTTTATATGAGTGGTGCATTTGTGTAGCTGTTTTATGTGGATGTGCGTGTTGTTGGTTGCATGTATGTGTATTGCATTTGTGTGTATTTAAGCGGATATGCGTGTTACTGTGTGTATATGTGTGTAAAAATGTGGATGTGTGTGTTGCTGGGTGCATGTGTGTGTGTGTGTAGCTGTGATTTAGAATAGGCTGCTGTGTTTAACCTGGCAACAACAAGCGGTGCTCCACTCTGTTTATCCTCCAATTAAAGGGCTGTCACTGTTCTTCCCTCTGCCAGAACCTCTGGCTCTGCATGTGTTTGAGTGGGTTGCAGATAATTTGGACTGATCTTGGACCAGTCCAAAGTAACATGTGCATGTGTTTTGGGGTTTAGATTTTCTCTTTGGATCTGTTCTCAAACCGGCTGTTATAGGTCCTCTGTGGCACATGTGCCTTTTAAGAGCTTCAGAGCCTTGCAAACAGGCCGGTGGTTTCAGGAGTTGTGGGCTTCTGATACTCATTTTTATTTTTAGGGGTTTGAACTTTGAGCTGATGCAAGAGCAGGTGCTGTATGGATGGATGTGTGTGCATGCGCTGGGCTGTTCCAACAGCTGTAGTGCGTATGTAGTGTACGCAGTGCGCCCCTGAGTTATATACTTTGGGTTTGACACGTATGCAGGAGCAGAGCACTAACCAAGTGGGAGTGTGTAGAAACGATAGGCCATATAAAGATATTGGTCTAATGCAAAGGGAGGTATGATATAGCTCTTCATCTATTATCATTATCGATACAGTGTTACAGTCCATGTAAGGTAATAAGCAACAAAACAATATACATAATCCATGTGTTAAAGGTATAGTTCAGCGAAATTGCATATTTAGATAGGAAACAAATATCTGAATGATGTATTATCGCTGAACTATCCCTTTAAGTTGTTGTACACACAGGCTTAACATGAGTAGGCCTCTGTCTTAGAAATGTTGCAGATGAGGTCAATGCGTCATAGGAAGACTAAAATGCTCCTATGCAAGTATGTGTGCATGTTTGTACCTAAAACTGCGTCAGTTGCTTCTTTGGAAATCAACCGCAGAGAGAGATAAACAAATGCCAAGGAGGCTCTACAGGATAGCTATCCAGGCAGTAGAAGGGGATCTACTGTACTTTTGTTCAAAGTGACGCTACGATCACAACTTGTTATTCGCTGCTGTAGCGTACCCCCATTTGGTACACGAGAAAACAAGTAATTCCTGGCAATTAGTGCATTATGACGTAAGCACAGCAATCTGAAAGAGGACACCCACAAACACACATGCTTACTGGACAGCTTTCTCTCTCTCTTGTCTTCCTCTCTCTTCCCTTTCTCTCTCTTCCTCTCTCTTCTCTTTCTCTCTCAGCATGAAGAGAAACATTGTAATTACAGACAATTGAGAACACTCCAGATGGAATATTTGCTTGTTAAACAAGAGAAAGAGCAGAAGTTTAGCACTGTGGGCTTTTTTTACGCTATGTGAGAAGAATTAGCTTTGTTTGACGGTTTATGTGTTTGTTTGGGACAATGACTTGCACACGCGAATACATTAACGACTTCTCTGCGGATTTTCGCTCATATATTATTTTCCTATACTGACAAAAATGTACACATCCATGTCTGTTTCTTCAGTAAACCAACTTTAAAAAAAAAACTTTTTGCAACAGGTTTTGTGGTTGAAATAGGCTGAAATATGAGGTATAAAACGCTAAAACCAAGATGAAAACTGTTGTTGACGCAGTCCATTTTTCTTTCTCTTTTTAGGAAGGACGCCAAATGGATGGACTCATCGCCCCATCTTAAAAAGGTCTGTTCCTGTCGGTCCAGTAGTTCCCCCTGCTATACCCTTATCTCTCCTTCTTTGGAAGCCCTGCCCCACAGACATGGGCATTGGACCGGACACATGCTTCGGTTTAAGGACAGATATCCAGTCTGACAGAGAGTATTATAATGACAACATACAGTATGTGACAAATTTCGGAAGTCAAGTGAGTAGGATACTTAAGGGTCACATGATGAACTTTCTGTACGTTAAAAACGTCCAACGCATCGACCTGAACCGGGTCTGACAGACTGTCACTGAGGCATGACGATGATCCGCCATTTTTATGCCACTTCAAAGACTCTTTAAAAGAGGAAGATTCTTTGACAACCGAGATGACTTGTGATCATGATAATTATATTGATGATCATCATAATGATGCCAAAGTGATGGATAGCTGGTGGTCCCAGCCCAATTAATGTTTACAGCAAAGATGCTTATAAGCTTTAGGCTTTTCAACCTCAAATGTATAGGTAGGAAAAGTCAAAGAAGCCTGACACACGTTTTCAGCAGTAGTGTAAACTAATCTGCTTGATTTTTCTGTTGCCTTGTACATGTATTTCTCTGTTGCATTATTTCCCTTCATAGCGAAAGGACTTAGCATGTGCATATGCTAATTGCTTATTCTTAAAGGTTACATTTTACATTATAATTACTTTATATCAGAGTAATTAAGCAATAATCTATGCAAGCTACCTGTAATACATTAGTACTGCACACAGATTTGTAGCATGCACAGATTATGGATAGATTAGACATAGATATAGTGGAGAGATTCCACTAAGGTCTTTCTGATATATTGTTATTGGTCTGTAGGATTAAAATATGAAAACGTAATATGCAAAACAACAATGAAATAATACATTAGAAAAAGAGTAACAGATAACATTCTTTGGACACCTTTAATTAAAGTAAGGATACAATTAGAAGTTACTGTACATTGTACATTGTTGTACACTGTACAAGTAACGCTGTAGTAGTTTTAAATGCAAGTTGATGAGAGGAAAATATAGTTTGAATATTGTACGTTTAGTAATTCCTGGGAATTTCTCTTTAAGATAATACTACATACATACTGCAATACATTATCTGTAAATTGAGAATGTGTTAAGAATGGAAAACAGTGCCATGTACTTTTTTTAAACATTTGATAAATTCTGATTTTGTGCTACTGGGTATTGTTAGGTAGCGTGAATGTTATCTGATATACTGTCTCCAAAATATTTGTTCATCCTAATGCTCAGCTGTAGTTATCTTTGAAGATGTTTTGGTCTCCAGCTTTTCATTACATGAGCTCCTGTGGATAATAATAATAAAAGCTGTTTTAATAAAATACCACTGAAATAGTCTGAAAAAGCCCATTTTCAAAGACACTTTGCATCTTTCTGTCTCATAGAAACTCGTCTAATGAACACATTGACAGTGTAGTATGTATAACAAAGAGTACATGGATGGACAAGACAATGTCTTATACGTTATATCTTATAAAATAAGATACAAAATATGTGAATTGCAATACCCTTTGTATTTGGACATTGCAAGGCAGGATCCAAGATTTTTGTCAAAATGTGTGTTATGTTACCAAGTCATGCGTTTTTACAGTACCGAAATAGCTGAGTGCTTGGTGTAAGTAAAATATTGCCCAATATTTCAAACATTATTGAAAGGATACAAAATATACACTTCAGAAAAAAAACAATGTTGAGAACTTCATTTCCCTTTCATTGAGGAAAACAGTTTAAAGAAAAAAATACAACATAATTTTTTACTGTACAGGTACAAAGAACAAACCCATCAAGACAAAAAGTGAGAAAAAATCTGTATCTAATCTCTATTTGGCTTGTTTTTCTAAATTAAGATCCAGTTCAATAAAGCTTCCTTTCTATAGGTTTGTCAGTATAATTCAAGGCACATAGGAGGATGTCTGTATTTTGGTCTCAGTAGCTATCTACAACATCAATAACCAATCACTCAGAGGAAGAGCAATAATTCATATTAAGACAATTAAAGGGCTTGTTGATTCTCAAAAAATAGATTACATTTACAGGACACAAATATTCTCAGAAGAACTTATTAAACCGGAAATAAACCACAATAAAATATGAAATAGAACCCTTCTGAAAAAGATATCAACAATGTATTTGTGGCGGCCATTTTGTTCTACATAATCATAGTCAAATGTATTATTTCATTCTCAATGATCTCATTTTCACATTGTCAATGTCATTAATTCCATACATCTATTGCAGGGTCTTGTCCTGTACACTCTTAGAAAAAAAGGTGCTATCTAGAACCTAAAAGGGTTCTTCAGCTGTCCCCATAGGAGAACTCTTTGAAGAACCCTTTTTGGTTTCAGGTAGAACCCTTTTGGTTTCAGGTAGAACCTTTTTGGGTTCCATGTAGAACCATTTCCACAGGGGGTCCTACATGGAACCCAAAAGGGTTCTACCTTGAATCAAAAATAGTTATTCTATGGGGACAACCGAAGAACCCTTTTGGAACCCTTTTTCTAAGAGTGTAAGGTCTTGGTTGTATAATGTATATTATACAGCACCATGAAGTACTGAAACACTACAACATGATAGTACAAATTAATCTGTAGCACCATCAGATTTTCATTAAACACGATACATAAGCATGGCACTGCAAAGGCATTAAAAGGACAACATAAAAATATATTACATCATTATCTCATGGAAAGGGCTAACAAGAAATGTAAGCCATTTTTAATCCTTCTTTGGTGATATTTAGCTGCAAAATCTCTGTTTAGATACAATTACTATCAGGAATTCACAAGAATATTTTAAGTTATGCTCAGAGGCCCTACCAGTTCACGACTGGCATATTGTTCCCATAAGGCTTTTAAGCTTTTGTTTCTCTCAACCTGTGTTCAATTGTTCTACATGAATAGACAACTAGCTCAACAAGCTAACTCCAACGGCTAAATGCTAACTGTCCAACAGCACTTTGGTCCAGGAACAAAAATACTTTATGTTTTTTGTAAATAGAGTGGTTTCAGATGTGAACAAATCCTAGTTCGCATGTCTTTTATATTTGTAGAAAAGTAAGTATCAAGAAATACAGCCTATCAATATATAAAACAGAGCAGGCATGTCAATCAATCCACATGTTAAAACACTGGTCTTTGTGAAATCACAACAGAACAACAATAAAGAAAGGCATCGCCAGAGTGGAATAGACTTGTTTGCTGACGACACGACAGTGGTAGGCCTGATTACCAACAACGACGAGACAGCCTACAGGAAAGAGGTTAGAGTCCTGGCGGAGTGGTGCCAGGAAAATAACCTTTCCCTCAATGTAAAAAATACAAAGGAGCTGATCGTGGACTATAGGAGACAGAAGAGGGAGCACACCTCCATCCACATCAACGGGGCCACATTTGAGAGGGTCATAAGCTTCAAGTTCCTTGGCGTGCATATCACTGGGGACCTGAAATGGTCCCACCACACCGACACCGTGGTGAAGAAGGCGCAACCACGCCTCAATCTCAGGTGGCTGAAGAAATTCAGCACTTCTACAGATGCACCATTGAGAGCATTCTGTCGGGGTGCATTACCGCCTTGTACGGCACCTGCACCGCTCTCAACTGCATGGCTCTCCAGAGGGTGGTACAGTCAGCCCAACCCATAACCGGGGCCACACTGCCTGCCCTCCAGGACATTTACAACACTCTGTGTCAAAGTAAGGCCAAAAAGATCCTCAAGGACTTCAGCCACCGTCTGTTCACTCTGCTACCATCTAGCAGACAGAGACAGTACAGGTGCATCAGAGCCGGGATCGATAGTCTGAAAAACAGCTTCTATCACCAGGCCATTAGACTGTTGAACAGCCATCACTAGCCGGCTACCTGCCCGGTACTATGCCCTGCACCTTGAGACTAATGCCACATGCATTCGTAAAGTATTTAGACCCCTTGACTTTTTCCACGTTTTGTTACGTTACAGCCTTATTCTAAAATGGATTAAATAAAAAATGTTCCTCATCAATCTACACACAAAAGCCCATAATGACAAAGTGAAAACAGGTTTTTAGAAATGTTTTTCAAATACTGGTGTGCCAAGCTTGTAGCGTCAGAGACTGTAATCGCTGCCAAAGGTGCTTCAACAAAGTACTGAGTAAAGGGTCTGAATACTTATGTAAATGTCATGTCAGTCTTTTATTTTTAATACATTTGCAAACATTTCTAAACACCTGTTTTTGCTTTGTCATTATGAGGTATTGTGTGTAGATTGATGAGGGTAAAAAACAATTTAATCAATTTTAGAATAAGGCTGTAACGTAACAAAATATGGAAAAAGTCAAGGGGTCTGAATACTTTCCGAATGCACATCTACTCTGGATCGTTAATTGGACTCGTTCTGTCATTTCTTGACTTCTTGTTTTGATTATTTGTGTATTTGTATTGTATGTGCATGACATTCTACTGCACTGTTGGAGCTAGTCAAATAAAATAAAATTGTATTGGTCAAATACACATATTGAGCAGATGTTATTACGGGTGTAGCGAATAAGCATTTCGCTGCACCTGCTATAACACCTGCAAATCTGTGTATGCGACCAATACATTTTTATTTCATTTTGATTTGACATGCATAAACATTTATTTTGTGTGTGGTCAAGCATAGAGTAGGACTTCTCTGTACAGTATGGCGGTGTGTGTCATTGGCTGAAACAGCTTTGGAAAGTTTGATCCGACTGTCTGTGTCTTTTCTCACCAAACAAGTGGTTTCCTGATTGAATTGTCTCACTGATCATATGATTAATTCCTAAGAACTTTTATCACTAGAATGATAAAGAATGTGAGGATGCCCACAACTTCAGATAAAAATAAGACTTTTTGGGCTTCATCTTTTACTTAAGTGCTGTCTGAAAGGGAGTGTTAACAAAGTCTTACCCCCACTTATGCATGTTTTTTGTCCTTTGGAAGGAAAACAACTATAAATCCTATCAGGGCCATGCACAGACCTTTCAGGGGGCAAAAAAAAAAATGGCACACCCCCCCACCAAAGAAAATACTAATAATTCATATCTCGAAATTCCTAACATACCAAATGCCTCTGTAGTGAACATTTAAATTTTTTTTAGCATAGTAAGGCCAGTAGTACTGTTAAATCTCTGTACATGGCAGACTGGGAAACTGGTACAACCGGGCGCATGAGCTCCGTACAGGTCAGATTAACAGGCGCAACCAACGGATGGGGTGTGGGGTGGCAAACTTGACGACGTCACGACCACTTGCAGGAAGTGGGTTCTGAAACACAATGACAAAAAATGTATACAAAAAATATATTTTTTTGGGGGGGAATTATACCACCACCCAAAAGGCCACTTTGGAGACTGGAAGGGAAAAGGGGCATGTGCTCTGCACAGGTAGAGCCCTATCTATGCACATGAATCATAGGGTTCTAGCTCTTTGCTATGTGATGATTAAAAAAATATTACCATTATGTACTGACATTTGCAATACAATAGATCAAATTAACAATAATTCAATCAGCTTAAAAACACGAGTATGATAATTTACATGTTTTATCATCAATCCCAGGAGAGCTTCAACGTGGTCTATACTGTCATTCTCTCCTTGGTTCACATTACAAAATGCACTGTGCAAAAAAAGTCAGTAAAAAATTCTCAGTCTCCTCTCTCCTTTTCTTCATTTTGTTGGCGATGTATAAATACGAATTACATCATCAGAACGAGACGCTTTTTAGGTGTTCCTTGGTGTGTGTCCAATGTCTGTTCTCCTTTATAGTGACTTCCTGTGGAGATGTGGGACAACTTTCTACTTCCCTTTGTGATTCGGCTCTGTCGGCCTGGCGATGCACGGCAGTAACCTGTGGCCGAGGCAAAAAAAAGTAGTCCTCTTTCCCAGAGAGAGTCTGTTTACAGCCAGCTGTGTAGCTGGTCTTTGTCAAGTCCCTTCATGCTACAAGTCAAGTCGTAACCTCCCCAGTGGTGTTTGAAAGCAGTTTGGCGTAAGGATATATATTTCACCCTTCCAGTTTCTGCTCAGGTCTAGTGCTCCTCTCCTTCTGTGTCCTCACAATTCACAATGTTCTATGGTAATGGTGGAGTAATACACCTGGAAAAGCACGGAGTGGCATGTCTAGAACACAAGTGTTCATTGTCCTCTCTCTTGGTCCTCCTGTACCCTGTTAATGGGATGTCTTCTCAGTGTGTGGTTAAGTTGCGGTCGAAGCAGGCGAGTGATCTTAGTAAGGACAGTAGTACTGTGTTCTGATGAGGTGTAGGAGTGTGTGAGGCGTACACTAGTCAGTTGGACTATAGAGGTCAGGATGTGGTCTGTACAGTGACAACTGGAGGCAGTGGATTCTGGTCAAGTGAAGCAGCGCCCAGTGGATCACAGTGTGTTTGTCTCTGTGATAGGTTTATCAGAAAGTGCACTTGTCTACATGGAGTCACTGTCCCCCTCCATGAGTTCATCTCGGTGTGTCCTGAATAGGAGGGAGAGAGGAGAGAATGGATTTCTATAGCATTCTGGTGTATAGCCTATTGTAGTATTATTATAGTATTACAGCATTACTGTTGTATATTTCCATAGGATACAGATGTTGCAAATAGTTCTAGAGAATACTGATGCAAGTACCTTTAAGCAAATATATGTGATGCATATGTTTGTAGACAACACCTGTTTAAATAGGGTTTTAAAGAGAGAGAGATGATGGTGTCTCTTTTGTGTCTTAGCTAATGGGCAAACGGAATGTTATACTGAGATATATTCATGTATTTTCGTTTCTCACACTCTCTTCCATAGAAATTAGAACACTAATTGATTCATCTTCTGGTTCAAAAGCCTAGGGATTAGTGTTGGAAAATAGCACTAATCAAAAGCAGTATGGTGAAATGCAGCTGACAGCTGAGGGCGTAATATTTGAAATGTAGTAAGGCAATGTTTTAACCGAATACATATTTAAAGGGGTCGTTCACTCATGATGTTCCACATACCTACAGTAGGCTGTTAGCTTTCAGTCTAGGAAAGACAATGCTAGGCAGAGGCTGCTGAAAGTAACTAAATAACCTAAATATGCACTTAGGTCGGCAACAGCCTTCATTTGTATTTTGATTGAACCATCCCTTTAACTATAATGTCATGTCATAACACTTCACTTAATATTTCATTATATCATATTGATATCATATGTGACTACAGGGTGTCAGTGTTGTTACCTGTCTGTCTGGACGTCTTGAGTGAACCAATCCTTTTAATATAATTTCATGTCAGTGATGATACTACATGTTGTCAGTGCTTTGGTCGGCCTGGTCTTGTTTAATGTTTTTAGAATGTAGAGTTTTTAAAACACCATTATTATTACTTTTTTTGTGAGCTCGATGCGCAGTGTCTCTAGAGATAAATCAGATCAAAACCGAACTGTGATGTAGTAGGGAGTTGTAGTTTCTAAGAGACCAATATTCTACATAATTTAGAAAGCGTGGTCATTAACTACAATGACCATAATCCATTGCGCACCTACTTGTCCGGTCTGTGTGGGACACAGAGACGGAGAGAAGAATGCGTGATCGAGAGGGATAGAAAGCATTTGC